>NC_061512.1:229993595-230025039 GCF_022539505.1 Lolium rigidum | reverse complement strand
TCATCACTTCAAGACGGCATCAGTCCGAGCGGTTTCCCAACTCCTGGTGCGAGGTATCTCATATCTTGATTCAGTCTACAACTATAAACAAAAAGAAGGCAACTTGGAGTATATATCAGGGGTTAGGATGTCAAGAATCACATGTTTACTGAGATTAGATCAGTACAAAAATAAATCTAAATAAACTTGGAAATAAATAAACAGACTTCAACCCGTTAGACAGCTTAACGACTGGTGGTGCGGTAGCGATGACCATAACAATTTCCTGGACGAGATATTTTTGATTAAAAATTCATCTTACCGTATTTGGTTTCTGACCCGTACGTGCAGGCTTGCCTGTGCCAACCCCTGGTTAACTGAGTTCAATTTTTTTGACAAAGAAAGAAATAAAAGAAAACTGGTGGAAGGTTTAACAAGCTGAGGTACCAGTACGATGACTGCACAGTTTGTCGTACCAGCTTCTCGAGCTCATCCTCCTGCAACCAGAAGATTTAACGACCGTCGGTACGGTCAGGGTCGACCGTACGGCCTAACCGTACCGACTCTTCTACATAAACTTCGAATTTTACTAGGGCATTAACAAGCGCTGGTACGGCTGACTGTACCGTCTGATCGTACCCACATCTAAAAAAGGTCCATTCTCATTATAAGAGCATAAGGAAAGCAAAAAAGAAAACAAGGACTATAACTATGAAAACTTAAGATGACTTAAATATTGATGTAGCAGGAAAACAAAACATACTCTAGCTGTGGCGAGATGTCTGGTGGACGCTTTCATCCCCAAGCTTACCTTTGTTTGTCTCCATTCACATTAGCATCTTCCACAAGATTACCAAGAGCATTATAAATTAAGTACCTTAGTGAATCTTCCGAACATATCTGGAGGAATACATATTTGCATTGCTTCATGATTTTCATCTTCCAATTATATTCTATAATATCCAGTTCCTCCTTTTCTTCTTCAGGGGTTCTCTTGACCATATGCAATTCAAATTCTTGCAAGAGAAAAATCCATCGAATCAACCTTAGATTAACATCTTTTTTGTATTATCTCCTTTAAGTCTTGGCTATTTGTACGAACTTTAACTTTCAGAACTGAAATGTAAGACCTAAACTTATCACATCCATAGACTACAACAAATAGCTCTGTCTCAATCATAAGGTATTTTCTTTGAGCTTCATTCATAGTTTTACTTTCATAATGAATAATGTTGAAAGCATCACCATCATATTGGCCCAGAGTTACTCCTATGGAATTATGACTAGGTTCTAATATCATGTCAAAAGATTCATCATACTTGTGTGGTTTCAAAGTGGGTGCATCAACAAGGGCTTACTTAAGATGATTAAAAGTTACCATGCATTCATCATTAAACATAACGAGTGAGAGTCTCTTTTTTGTACGGAAAATTTGCTACAAGATACCGTTATTTTTTTTGCATTTGCCAAAACATACCGTCCGTTTGTGTCTTTGCCAGCTACCATTACAATTTTGTGGCATGTTTGCGAGAACACACCACCTCGCTAAAAACAAAAAAATTTGCACTTTTTCTTCAGAACTAGTCATAGCATGGTCATCCTAGCTAGTTAAAAGTGCAAAATTTTCCATTTTTGGACACGTGGTGTGTTCTGGCAAATGTGCCACAAAATTTTAATGGTACATGGTAAAGGGCGGTGTGTTTTTGCAAACGACATAAAATAACGGTGTCATGTAGCAAAATTTCCCTTTTTGTAATAGCTTAGCTAAAAGAATTGCAACTTGATAAAAGTTTTTGATAAACCTTCTATAGAAACATGCATGATATTTTAGCATAATAAACTAGAAAGAATATAGATGTATGCATCATGTCATTAGCTCTATCCTCCCACATTGTGTTTGTCCACTCCATCCTCTTGTTTTTCGGGCTTCATTGTTGCCTTGCTCCACGCCATAGCCGGTTTTACCATCATTAGGAACAACATTTTTTTACATGTAGCCATTTTCGCCCAAGCTAAGATCCAATTTCAAAGAATCCAGCAAGAAAGATTCATCTTGACTTGGACTTCGTAAATGTGGAATGGTTTTTGGTCATGGACATTGAACCTATTCTTCAAAAAAGCAAATGTCCTATCAAACGTGACTCTAAGGCTAGAGTGTCTGAGATTCAACAATTCTTTGGCATTATACGGTATGTTACTTCAACTGAACTTGTTTTCCATCGGCCCTAGGTAAGCTATCAGCAAGAATGCTTGCATCGTGAGCAAACCCTTGCCAAAGAGCTAGCACATATCTGAACTTCAGATCGAAATCCAAAACAGCTAGCACACTATGAATGATGTAGTGCTTCATTCCCCTAAATGATGAAGAATGTTCTTTCAGCACCCTGGTTGTGACAAGAGAATCGTCAACAGTCAAGCAAGGAATAGAGAGTCATGTTTCTGACCATAGTACTCGTATGATAAAATGAAAGTAGATATTTAGTGCTCACCCTGAAATATGGCCACCATTTGTAGCTATTCTTGATCTTAGGATGTGTGCTACCCAATGGTGGTTGGACCGTTTCTCCTCTAAGTTCTCCAACTACAAAAAATCCCGGCTTGAACTAGCGAGAAATAGTCTCCATTAATCTCATTAATGTGCTATGGATAACTCTAAACCTCTGGTTATAACACACATCATGGAGAAATATGGCGACTTGTTCTTCCGCAGAGGTGAGGATGCTATCTTGAAGCAGTCATCTCTCCCTAAACGTTTTCACAAGTTCATAGAAATTAGCTCTTCTCATCTGAAGCATTTGGACAACTTCTAGATCATTGCAGTTGTAGATGTAGTTCAAGTTTGCTATTCTCTCCTGATCTCGTGGTAACGTAGGACTGTAGGTGAGACTAAAGAAGGCATCCCACCTAATTGCTCTCTCTGGTAGCAGCATGATCCACGCCTGAATGACATGGATGAGTGTTGCTTCCTGATGAAGAAGCTCGATCCGGTTGCCCTAATCAAAGCGTTCTAGCATGAGAAACAACAAAATCGACCCCACATACTTCTACCTAAATCGATTTATGTTAGGGTGGACAATAGAGTGGGAGAGTGTGGTTTACCTCCGCCATGGCTGACGATGGAGACAAGATGGAGTCGAAGAAGAAGGATAACAACCCCTACCTCCTCTTCACATGGCGATGCGGATCCGGTGTTGAAGACCAAGACCTCTTCCAGAGAATGACAATGGTTTGGTGCCGGAGTAAAAGGAATCTACCGGAGGGGTAGATCTACATCCTCGCCTCCATCGGTGTCGAAAGGGAGGAAATTGGGATTTCTGGTTTGGGCTAATGAAGAAGGTGAACGAAAGAAGGGAGGTGGCCCTCAGCTTTTACGCGCAACGCCGCCGAGATTTCATGGTCTATATATAGCCATCTCGCACCGATCTCCCTCTCGTGCACGCCGTTGTTGCTTTTCGCTCAGTTGCGGCCTAACCCTGTAAAAAACTACCGATAGTGCATGCCACAACGCAGAACCTCTCTAGATATCTAGTCAACCGGTTTTTTATTTCCACCGGATCTAACTTTGAAGCATGCAAGCTACTATAGACTTCTCATTTTTCTTTCAAGATGAAAGTGGGCAATACTTGACCAGTTAACTGGATGCATCTTATCAAGATCCAGATCTAGATCACAAATAAGTAGTGATGCACGAGACGGGTGTCAGCTCGAGGAGCTAGGAAGGATGTAAGAAAGTTTGACCTTTATGGCTTTATTCACTAAAACTATTCTAACTTTGTGTTATGAAAATCTTAAATAGGTCAGTTCGAGAGAGTGTTAAGCCTCGTCAGTTAGTGTGCATCAAAGTTCTTTCCCGTCCTACAAATTTAAACCGTTCTAGGTTGATACTGCGATATCAGGCACATGCGGTGTCCATGTGGACACTGGAGAGCCGTGTGTGTGACATGTGCTGCGGGTGTTGCTGTGCAGCGTGCCTGCCGACCAACCTGTGGCAGGCAGCGCGCGAGAAGCGATAACGAAAACTCTCTTCTCCCCGTATTCTTTCCCTCCCCTGAACTCCCAGCAGCCCCTTTTCCTCTCTACTGCCGTAGTCCCGTCCCAATTCTCCGACAGAACAGCCGGAGATGGAGACGTTGTCCCCGCCGCTGCCCCGCGTGTGCGTGACCGGTGGCGGCGGGTTCATAGGGTCGTGGCTCGTCAAGCTGCTCCTCTCCCGTGGCTACGCCGTCCACGCCACCGTTCGCGACCCACGTATGCAACCAGCCAACCACTGACAGTAGACCCGACGACACAGATCACTCACTGCTGAGTTCCTGCATCTTGGTCATCTTGCAGGTGATGCGAAGAATACGTTCCTGATGCAGCTGGACGGAGCTCCGGAGAATCTGCAGCTCATAAAGGCGGACATGCTCGACTACGACACGGTGGCGGCCGCGTTCGACGGCTGCGAGGGCGTCTTCCATGTCGCTACTCCGGTGCCCGAGCAAAAGATGGTTGATCCACAGGCAAGTGCATGCATATTCGCTTCAGGAGGCTACGTATACAACTAGTGTTATACTATAGAAGAGTGCATTGTATGAGCTCGGAATTGGCTTACTGAGTGCTAGTGGTCACTGATGTGGAGATGCATTTCTTCTCGAAGTTCTGTTTTACTAGTAGAAAAATATGACTGGAATTTCTCACAAAATAGGATCCTGTAATCCTACTTTGTTGTGCTTCTGCATACTTACGCTAAGATAACCCGTTCCGCTGTTGCTAGTGACAACTTGACAATATTGTGCAGAAAGAGATGATGGATCCTGCAGTGAAGGGCACCACGAACGTACTCAAGGCTTGCTCGGCGAAGAAAGTACAAAAACTCATCCTCGTCTCGTCCATTGCCGCTAGTTGCTTTACTCTGGATTGGCCTCAGGATAAAATCAAAGACGAGAGCTGCTGGTCAGACAAAGAGTTGTGCAGGGAGAATGAGGTCACCGCTCAGAAACCAACGCCGGTCAATGCATTCACCAAGTAATTATCTAGAGTGAGGTAGGACTAATCGCAGCGATCCATACTTGTTTGTGTTGGCAGAACTGGTATTCGCTTGCTAAGACAATGGCTGAAGAAATGGCCCTAGAATACGGGCTGAAGAACGGACTGCACGTCGCCACAGTTTTGCCAGGTCTGGTTTTGGGCCCTCTGTTGCAACATGTGGCAGTCAATACCACTAGCAAGGTCCTCATCTACATACTAAAAGGTTTGTCTTGTGAGTGCAAAAACTATTTTCTGCAGCATTTCTTTCTTTCCATTTATCACAAATATATATAATCAATTTTGGGCATCGAACATTGCAGTTCTACTGGAACAATGTGGCCTGCTGAACTGTAAATTGAAATATGAAGTTAAGAAAACTAGCACCTCACAAATGCGAGGGCGACATCTTTAATTTTTGGAAAGTGACCGAGAAATAATTTTATTGTTTGTGGATATTCAAAAAAAAATTGGGCAGGTAATAATGTGGTTATGAGTTCACAAATATAACACATCTGTGGAACAATGCCCTGCTGAACTATAAATTGAAGGATGGGCCTTAACTTTACCATTACTGTGATGTAGCGTAATTAAGTTATATATATGTCTGGTGTCAGGAGGTCCCGACACAATGAACAACAAGTTCTATCCTATAGTAGACGTTCGTGATGTCGCCGACGCGTTGCTCCTGTTGTACAACAAGGCAGGTCCATCAGAGAGATACATATGCTCACTCGATCAGATGGACCTAAAGGATTTGTTGGGAATTCTGAAGACCATGTACCCTAACTACAGTTACGCAGACAAGTAAGCCTCATCATACAAATGCCGTGGCATAACTTAGTTATCTCTTACAAAAGATTTGAACCACTTATTCTTGGGTTCGCAGGATGGTTGATGTGGATTATAAAGTTGAAGTGACTTCTGATAAACTAAAGAATTTGGGGTGGAAGCCAAGAAAGTTGGAGGAGACGCTGGCGGATAGCATCAAATCTTACGAAAAAACAGGCCTTCTTCACGGTTCAAATGGCGAACCTTGCCGACTTCCCTACTTATACTGCATGCCGCCTATCCTGGAATGAAAATTGTACTACCATCATGCATTCATTTTGTATTCTGCTTCAAACATAGTTGAATGTGTTATGAGAAACTAATAAGGGGATCGGTCTGGTGTCCCGTCCTATGAGTTTGCCCATTCTGAATAGATGAGAAATAGGAAATATATTAATATGAGTCGGTATCTAGTACATCCGGCCTCTGTAACACCTAAATATTAATAGCAAGTTGACACATCGAGGATGCACGCAGCTAAAAAGTTAGAGAAGAAAAACATGACATCATAGTTTCATGTTGGAGTGATCAAATGCACATAATAACAGCAACATAAACAACCACCCTAGGCAACCCACAGCTTGCAGGAAAGGTTCTCCGGAAGAAACATCTTTACAATGGAACGTTACCATCGCTGGATCTAGCCATAAGAGGCTAGATCTTGATTTTTCACCCTGGATATTGGGTCTGAGAATAATCCACTCAATGCCTTCAACAAGATAATGATGTATAAACATCGACACTGCCTAGTACAACCAACAAAGATCAGACCAATGATTTTCACCTCGAAGCTTAAAACACGGTACTCAAATGAGCGCCACCAAACCTCGGACCCCATGTGTAGCTACATCCACTCGCCATGACACCATATAGATACCTTGTAGCCTTGCCGATGTCGAACACGGAGCAAATACCCCAGTCACGTGTGTGCATCTTTGGGGATCGTCATAGTAGACTCGATCGTCCATCCAAGTTCTCCAGGTGAAAATTCCCACACCATACGCAAATGATATGGAGACATCTTGAATGGCACAGGCCCCCATCCATATGTGAACATCATCAAACAACTAATAGACATGCCTGCATGAGCGTGTGGGCGAGCAACGACAAAAGGTGCCCTTTACCACTGGCGGTGACACCAACTTCAATGCACGAGCGACGCCAATCGCCATTGATGGATCCATGCCATCCATGTTAAACTAAGGGTGCCTCATTTCTTTTTGCCATGTTCATGTTAGGATTATTTTTTGGTTAACTCTGTCCATCACGTTGCACTTCACTAATGCTTGAATGTAGCTATGTAACAGGTAGAAAGCAACGAGTTTGACACTGACACCGAGTCCTTCCACATGAAGAATCGGCGCGTCTTGAGGAGGCTCGAGTCGGGCCAACTCAACAGTCGCTGGGCTGCAAACGTGTACATATGCCCCTTCTGCGACAGATCTATCCATCGCGACTTCGACGGCGTCATGATGCATGCTAAATCCCTTGGCTCCGTCTGCTCTAAGATGGTACAGACCCGCAATGTGTATGCGGCAAAGCACAAGGCGTTCGGGATTACCTGTGTCGCATCCACAACCTGGCCATCGAGAGGGGTGACAAACCGGATCCCATGTCCAAGCCGTCGGAGTTCAAGGATCTCGACATCAAGAAGGAGAGTAAGCGACGGCGGGGGTTGAGGCGATGATGAGGGAAGAATGGTTGTCTATTGAATTGTGTTTGTGTGTCCTGCTGCTTCATAAAGAGCTTGTTTTGTTCAAAGTTGAAACTAAGTATCGCTTGAAACTATGTTTATTGGCTGATGTTAGTAGCCTATATATGTTATGACCCTTTATGTAGCTAATGTATGTATAAGCTATGTTATTTATATCTGCATTTGTTTCTAGATGTTTTCCACCAAAATTGATCAAAGCTGAAATAGGTAAGCAAAACAGGAAAAAGAGTTGCTCTAGATTTGCTACTAAATTGGGTAAAAAATAAAAATAAATGATGTGTGTGCGAGAGAGACAAAAGGTATTTTGATTTGTTTCCAAAAAAAGAGAGACGAGATTAGTGAGACATAGAGTGACACAAAACTTTCTCTGTTTTGTTTTCCAAATCGTTAGGGGCAGGAGTTGACCCACATGCCGCGGCCCCTATGCATATCTACGCGCCACAGCCCCTACATGGACCCACACGTCAGCATAAAGGTCAATGCCTTTGACCCGATGCCAATAACCGTCTGATCTTATTGTGGGAGTTTGAGATAAGAGCTTGGGCTAAAATAAGAAAAAGTTTAAAAGTTATGGAAAAATGAGTAGAACTAACGAGGTAGGGGCACAAAACTAGATATCCCAAATATGAACGTCCATAACTCAAGTTCAATATTAATAGGTTTACCATAAATATATTTTTATAGCATATTAGGTATTGATATCGGGATTTGATAGTTCGTGCTCAGTAAGTATTACATCACATTTGATTTGTATCTTGATTCGTTCTAGTCATGAGTTACAAAATAAGTTGCAATTAAAATTTAATGTTATCAACCGAGAACGAAATTAGTTCTTAATCGATTGAGAAATAGTCACCCATTGATATTTTGTTCTACATAATTTATAGGCACGTGGACACGTAAAACTATCATCGTAGAACCTGACTGTGCTCTAACATTGATCTTGATGAGGCTTTCAGAGCCGGTTTTTGTGCTCGTCCCTCCTGTAGCTATCAATCCGTGGAAGAAGACGAGACACGAGAGGCGTCCACTCTGACTCTGCGGTGTCGCAGAGCCGCTTGTGGTCAAGCGAGAAACGATAACAAAAGCTGACTTCTCCACGTGAGCACGTCTTCAGAACTCTCAGAAGCTCCGTTTCCATCTTTACCACCGTCCTCCCAAACAGAGCAACCGGAGATGGAGTCGCCGCCGCCGCGCCCGCGCGTGTGCGTCACCGGAGGCGGCGGGTTCATAGGGTCGTGGCTCGTCAAGCTGCTCCTCTCCCGGGGCTACGCTGTCCACGCCACCGTCCGCGACCCAGGTGTGCAACCACTGTCCACTGACAGCAGCCTGACCACTCGGCTCGCTCCCTGCTCACTTTCTGCATCGTGTTCATCTTGCAGGTGATCCGAAGAACGCGTTCCTGATGCAGCTGGACGGAGCGCCGGCTAACCTGCGGCTGATCAAGGCGGACATGCTCGACTACGACACGGTGGCGGCGGCGTTCGCTGGCTGTCAGGGCGTCTTCCATGTCGCCACTCCGGTGCCCGAACATAAGATCGTTGATCCACAGGCAAGTGCATGTTAGCTTAGATCACTAGAGCGATGCAAGAGCCAGTTAATTGCAACTATTCCGTAGAGATATTTGTGTGAGTACTCGATAATTAGTAACTCATGCAGATCTGCAATATTTTTTACTCGGAACAAGTGCAAATGAAGAGTGTGTTTTGACTTTTGAATGATCCCTTTTGGACGAACTCCGTGTTGGACTGTGATTTGTAGAAATACAAGTGTCTATTATCCCCGTCACTAGATCAAATATGCATACGTCCAAAGCCTATTTCAACTCAAGAAACTACTAGCCTAATTAAAAGAGTGACATGTCTGAAATTTATGCTAAGAAGCATAGTACACGCATGCAAACTTATTTACTGATAGTTTCAGAATTCAGAGTTTACATCAAACAGCGAAAACCAAATAAACGACTTGCATATGCATGTTGTAATCGCCTAGAAAGCTGCCAGCCATCAGATATCACATTCAACCGTCTCGAGAGGGGTGCACCCAGAATGCATAGTCGCTTCGCTGCACCGCTGGAAATAGAAAGGGCCACTCATGCGTATTTGCTTCCTAGTGTTCTTTTGGTTAAATTCTCCTTAGTGAGGGTAGAACTCTGGCATCAAAACCAAAAGAATATTAATTTTTTTGATATCCAGATAGTGTTAGTTGCCATGATCTCTTGTATCGTAATCGAACTCGTAAAAAATCGCTTCAGGCTTAATCAGCAATGTCAATATGCATTTCTTCACGTTTGGAGTGCTGATGTTTTTTATTGAAAAAGTAGTTGTTTTTATTTTTCTTTGTGTCTTTTGTGATACTTAGCTGTGTTTTATATATATCAAAAAAATTGCATGTAATTCTAGATTGTTGTGCTTCCATGTATTTGTTTGTTAAGAAGATAACCCTGGCCGTCATGTTGTTTTTACTGATAACCCTTGCAAAATTGTGTAGAAAGAGATGATGGAACCTACTGTCAAGGGAACCATGAATGTACTCAAGGCTTCCTCAGCTATGAAAGTTCATAAACTTATTATGGTCTCATCCCTCGCCGCTTGTTGCTTTAATCCGGACTGGCCTCAAGATAAAATCAAAGACGAGAGTTGTTGGTCGGACAAAGAGTTCTGCAAGGAGAGTGAGGTCAGCACTCACCAATTAATACCGATCAATACATGCACTATCTATCATAAACACCTTTATCTCTAGAAATAAGTTCTAGCTAATTGAATACAGGAAAATTTAGTGAGTATTTGTTTGTGTTTGAAGGACTGGTATTCTCTTGCCAAAACTGAAGCTGAAGAGATGGCCCTAAAATTTGGAGAGAAGAACGGTTTGCACGTCACCACACTTTTGCCTTCTCTGGTTTGTGGACCTCTGTTACAACATGTGGCGGTCAATACCACCAGCAAGGTTCTCCTTTACATCATAAAAGGTTCCACTCCTGATCAAGTGCACATTTTTTCCTGCCGCATCTGTTTCTTCTCATCTATAACAAAGATATATTGTCATTTTGGGCAACTGATGCACATCACAGTTAGGACTATTGAAACAAGACTATTGAAACAAGACTATTGAAACAAGAGACTACTGTTTTCTTTGCCTTCTTACTCTACTTGAAGTGTGTGTATGGGCACGCGCGTGTGTGAATTTCAGAAAATGACCTTTGACTTGCCCTTTCTGTGTATAGTGTAATTACATTCCATGTCTTGTTGCAGGAGGTCCTGACATGATTAACAACAAGTTCTACCCCATGGTAGACGTTCGGGATGTCGCTGAGGCAATGCTCTTGTTGTACAACAAGGCAGGGACATCCGAGAGATATTTATGCTCATTGGACCAAATGGACCTAAAGGATTTGCTGGGGATTATGAAGACCATGTTCCCTAACTACAGTTATGCAAACAAGTAAAGTGCCTCCATATAAATGCCTTGTCATAGCTTGCTCATCGATCATTCTGAAATATTTAAAACCACTTTTTTTTGGTTGGCACTTGG
The DNA here is from genome assembly GCF_022539505.1 of Lolium rigidum. Classification (NCBI taxonomy): domain Eukaryota; kingdom Viridiplantae; phylum Streptophyta; class Magnoliopsida; order Poales; family Poaceae; genus Lolium; species Lolium rigidum. The sequence goes on along the minus strand of NC_061512.1, from coordinate 230,013,977 downwards.
CAGGATGGTTGATGTGGATTTTAACGTTACATTTACTTCTGATAAGCTCAAGAACTTGGGGTGGAAGCCAAGGAAGTTGGAGGAGATGCTCACGGAAAGCGTCAAGTCGTATGATAAAGCAGGTCTTCTCCGTGTTTCAGATGGCGAACCTTGCCGACTTCCCGTCTTCTTCCGCGCACCACGTGTCTAGGAATGGAAATGATAATATTTGTTCCATTGATTTTGTATTTTTCTTGAAACATTGTCAAATTTATTTTGCACAAGTGGTGTGTAGGATCATTAGCTGGCCCATTCAGGATGGATGCAGATTCATCATGTGTATGTTTGATGTTTTAGCTAATCTATCAAACCATGGGCAGTTGCATGTTATGTGTTTATGAAACAATGAATGATGGTTGCATGTATAGTTTGTTTTTGATAAAAAAAATTATGGGATACATTGGTCCTGACAACAACATGCGGGCGCTTGGGCTAAGCCCAAACATGAGGAAACCGGTGCTCCGCCCTGGGCGTGGTGGTGGTGATGTCCTCCTCCCCCTGAGGGGGTTGGCTAGCTCGTTGTGGCGAATCTATGGATCCCACATCTAGTGAGGCGCGATTGCTAGTGTAAATTTGATCTAGGATAACCGACAAAGTTTATTGCGGGCGATGGCGGCATATACACATAGTTATCTAATTTAAGGCATTGTATTTGCAGACGGCATCTTCTCACTCATGCTGCTTTGGGGGGCACACTAGAACTGGTTATCCTAGATCGAACGATGTTTTGCGGTTTTTGCATCGATCTCCTTCATCAGGGAATTGTTTTTGGAGCAGCTGCTGGAGATTGGGAGCGGTGTGCATCTACCTCCTTGACGAAGACGAGTTTTGGTGGCACGGTGCAGCTAGGCCTCCCCGTGGGTCACGATATGGCGGACACGTGTAGCGTGGAGGCGTTGTCTGATGCCATGGTGGCGACGACATGTCTGGCTAGGGTTATGTGAATCTCTTCCCCGAAGATGGACCATCGGTTGATGGCCATGATGGATTTTGAAGATGATAATCTCGCTAAGGGTCTGTTACCCGAATATGTGCTCCTATTTTTACATAGGGCAATTCAGTGATGTGTTGGAGATATGTCCAAGAGGCAATAATAAAGTGTTTGTTTATGATAAATATTTGCATCTCATGCTATAATTGTATTAAATGGAAACATTAATAGTTGTGTCTAACATAAAAGAGTCCCTAGTAAACCTCTTGTTAAACTAGCTTGTTGATTAATAGATGATCATAGTTTCATGATCATGAACATTTGATGTTATTAATAACAAGATCATATCATTAGGAGAATGATGTGATGGACACACACCCATAGTAAGTGTAGCATATGATCAAGTCATTAAGTTCGTTTTGCTACAATCTTTAAGATACATAGTAATCTAATCCTTCGACCATGAGATCATGTTAATCACCTGCACCGGATGGATACTTTGTTGACATCAAACACTACTTCGTAAATAGGTAGTTATAAAGGTGACATTAAGTATTCGGAAAGTATAGGTTGAAGTGCGTGGATCAAGAGTGGGATTTGTCCATCCAAATGACGGATAGATATACTCTAGGCCCTCTCGGGAAAACTTCATCCAACTAGCTTGCAAGCATGTGACTGGCTCACAAGGGATGTTATATCACGGTACGAATAAAGAGTACTTGTCGGTAATGAGGTTGAACTAGGTATAGATATGCCGATGATCGAACCTCGGATAAGTAAAGTATCGCGCGACAAAGGAAATCGGCATCGTATGTTAATGGTTCTTTCGGTCACAAAGTCATCGTTCAATATGTAGGAGCCATTATGGATCTCTAGGTCCCGTTATTGGTTATTGATCGGAGAAGTGTCTCAATTAAGTCTGCATCGTTCACGAACCGTAGGGTGACACACTTAAGGTTCGATGTTGTTTAAGTAGATATGGAATTTGAAATGGAGACCGAAAGTTATTCGGAATCTCGGATAGGATCCAGGACGTCACGAGGAGCTCTGGAATGGTCCAGAGAATAAGATTCATATATGGGAAGTCATATTCCAAGTTTGGAAATGGTCCGGTGTATTTTTGGAAGGTTCTAGAATGTTCTAGAATTGTCCGGAATATTTCACTAAGGCAGGCAGAGGGACTCCACCAGCCCTAGCCTACCCACTAGGTGGGAAGGTGGAATCCATGGTGGACTCCACCTCCTTGGCCGGCCAACACCAAAAGGAAAGGTAGGAGTTCCCACCTTGACTATGTTTTGACTTTTGCATATTTGGTAGGTTTTCAATAGGACTCCCATGAGGAGTATGATTGGAACCTAGGCTATATAAAGGGGAGAGGAGGGGAGGGGCCAGCCACCACATTGGCCGCACCACCCAAGGGTACCAAGGTCGGCGCCCAACCCCTCTCTCCCAAATCGATGCACCACCCTCCTCCACCTCTCTCTCGCACGGCTACGGCGAAGCCCTGCAGAAGATCTCCACCACCACTGTCACAACACCGTCGTGCTGGTGGGATTCCGAGGAGGATCTACTACTTCCGTTGCACGCTGGAATGGGGAGAAGGACGTCTTCATCAACACCGTATGTGTGACCGAGTGCGGAGGTGCTGCCCGATTGCAGCACCGTCGGGATCTTCTACTCGCTCCTGAGAGCGGCAAGTGATCGACTACATCATCCACGAGATTTATCTCGTTAACGCTTAGCGATCTTCGAGGGTACGTTGATCCCATCTCGTTACTACCATCTGCTAGATTAGATCTTGGCTTGTTATTCGTTCTTGTGGTAGGAATTTTTTGTTTTCTATGCTACGAATCCCAACATGATGTGCCAGGTATTTAGCGAGTGGGGCGTTATTGATGTTTTTAGGGCATAAGGCCATAGTAGCATGTTCCTTCACCCATTCCCGGGTCTGTATATGTTGAGTGGTGGCTTCGAATTTTGAGATATATGATCTTGGTAGATCTTTGTTGAATAAAATCTAAATAAAAACTGGACGCATCGATTGATGTAAATATTGGAGTTTCCTCTTTTCATTTTTTTTTAAAAGGTCAATGAATTATAGGAGACTAGAATGAACCATTAATTGGATATTCATGAGGACAGTGGCAAAACCAGCTAAATTAAATTTCTTATTGGGTTATCTTTATTTTTCTTATGGATTCAACACCAATTGCACTTTGATTAGTGACATTTCATTATAGGTTTAGCCTAAATTCATTGGGGTCGGCTGACGGCTCCGTCATGTATGAGGATGTTGCAACTCCAACCCACAATGGATCAATCTAAGTGGAAGGTTTCTTTTGTGGCTTTGTCAATCTTGAAAAGCTCCGTGGCTCCATGTAGGCTATGTTTATTTGGGCTTGTGCTACCAAAGCACAAACTCTAGCTACCACAAGCCTAAAATCCCCGACAGAGGTGCTTCCTAAGCTTCTGTACCTTCCCCCAGTTATGCTGGACAAGTTTACACTAGGAGTTCACAAAAATTAAATTAAGAAAAAATTGCCACCTATTGTAAAGAAATTACCTGTGTAAAATTTCCCATCTCTCTGCCCAAGCCCCACGTGGTTAATTAGCTACAGAAATTAATATCCCTTCGTTCTTTTTAAATTAGGATGTTTACTAATTTCAGTTAAAATCAAACTTCATAAACTTCGATCAAATGTATAGAAAATAATACGAACATCCAAAACATTAACTCAATGTTACTATTTGAACCATCAAGATACATATTATATATTATATATGTATTTGGTATTAGAAAAATAATATACTTTCATATATAATTAGTTGAATTTTAGGAAGTTTTATTTTGACAAGACAAATATGCATCTTAAATTAGGAAGCAGGTAGAGTATGTCCAGGGGCCGATCGTGTGGGGTGTAGCCGCTCACAAGGCGCGACGATTTCAAAACCGACGGCCGGCTGCTGGCCTTCACGAACGGACGCACCAATTAATCTCCTCGTCGTTTCTCTGCCGCGCTGGAGTCTACTCGACCGGCAGTTCACTGGCAAGAACACCGTGAGCTCGAGGGAGTCTTTGTTTACTCGATCGCCACAATCTTTTCGTGTCGATTTGCGCCGTGGAGTCTACCAAACCGATGGTGCTAGCCGGTAGGTTTGGCGGAGATATATAGGCGACGGAGTCACCGAGGAGCAGGGAACAGTCCAGGCCGACGACGCAGCAGGATCGGAGAGCCAGCCCGAGCCCAGCCCCTTGGTAGAGGTAGAGGTAGAGGATGACGCCGCCGCGGGTGTGCGTGACCGGTGGCGGCGGGTACATCGCCTCGTGGCTCGTCAAGCTGCTCCTCTCCCGGGGCTACGCCGTCCACGCAACCGTCCGCGATCCATGTATGTCTCTCCTGTTCCATTATACCCTGATCTGATTCCTCCGGCGGCAGCCGGAGGCCTACTTCGGTGGCTGGTAATGTCGGGTGCTGTTGTTTCAGGCGATCCCAAGAACGCGCACCTGACGCAGCTGGACGGGGCGGCGGAGGGCCTGCGGCTGTTCAAGGCCGACGTGCTCGACCGCGCCGCGCTGGCCGCCGCCGTCAAGGGCTGCGAGGGCGTCTTCCATGTCGCGTCACCTGTGCCCGCCGATAAGATCGTCGATCCTCAGGCTAGTCTCTCTCGACTTGCGCTTGGTATATATATATCACGGATAATTCTTTCCCATAACCGCAGTACCGTCAGAAAGTTGTTGCAATTCGGATTTGACTTTCTTCTACCCGGTGGATGCAAATCTAAAATTACTACCTATATTGACTTAGTATGTATGTATGCCACAGTATTACCTCCAAATCGGCAAAACTACTAATCATGACTTTTGAACGAACAAGTGAAGTAGGATAGCTATTGTTCACTGATTTATTGTTCACGGCAGGCGATCTGGCAGATTCCATTCAAAAACCTGGAATGGGATCTGGTGGAAAAATTCAAATGTGCCCTGGTGAGAAGACTGATGGTGCCGTCGCTGATGCCGGACTGAAATGCACATCTTTTGACTGGATTTCGACTTGGAAGTCATCCACGGCTTCTCTCCATCAAGGGCGCGCCTCTAAAGCCTATCTGCTGAAGCACCCACAGGCGACATCCATGTAGTGATCTGATGGCTTGGCTTTGGAGTGAAGATGGCAGTGCTTTAGTGCTTTATTCTTAGTGTTTTGTTGTTGCTTGCTTCTTGGAAGCTGGACAAGCTGGTTTGTGTGTTGCTAGATGGTTCGTTTTTCTGGTAGTGCCTATCCTCTTTCTGGAGACTTTCGGTTTGTTGCTAAGACCCTCGGCTTAGCTGATGGGTTGGATCTTTTATTTCCTTTGATGTTAAAACGCTTATGTGCTTTATTTTCAATAAAAGAAGATGGAGCTGGGGAGCGCTCCCTGTTAGTCTAAAAATTATTTTATTCTTGGTCAAGAAGTGCTACGCTCCTACAACTAAGCGAGTTACTAGTGCCTAGAGGGTTAAAAGTTTTCACAATTAGATTTTACTGAAGACTCACTATTCGTTCGGACAGCTGAAATTCATGGTGGCTTCATACTAATCTTGTGCTCAATTCTACCATGCAGTCAGAAGTAATGGAGCCTGCCGTGAAGGGCACCTTGAATATTCTTGAAGTTTGTTCCTCAATGAAGGTTCAGAAAGTTGTGGTGGTGTCATCCACTTCTGCTGTTCACTTTAACCCGAACTGGCCTCAGGGTAAACCCAAAGATGAGAGTTGCTGGTCAGACAAAAAAGTGTGCATCCAAAATGAGGTCAGTAATGTTGGAATTCAGAACTATGAGTTACCTGAAAAATGGAAACTAGTCATATGTGCTGGTGAAGCTATACTCTAATTTCGTTACATAAAGATTTAAAATGCGTGCATGGAAAATGTAGTCAGTAATGTTGGAATCCAGAACTGCGAGTTGCTACTTGCTAGAACAAAGGAAATTAGTCATATGTGCTGATAAAGCTAAGTACATAATCTACTTTCGTTACATAAAGATTTAAAATGCCAATTCTTATTTGTTGATTTATTAACATAATAATAATTTACTAATTGTTGCTTGAAAATTACTTACAAACTGCACATGGTTGCAGCATTCATGTGAGGACTAAGTTCAACCCTTTTGTTATTGTGTTGGCAGCTTTGGTATTGTGTTGCTAAAACTGTTGCTGAAGAGACAGCCTTGGAATATGCTGAGAAGAATGGGCTTAATGTTGTTACAGTATGTCCTTGTATTGTTTTTGGCCCACAACTGCAACCTGTTGTCAATACCAGTAGCGAACTCCTCGTCTATGTGATAAAAGGTCCCTTCTTTATTTCCTATTCTTTCTATTCATTCTTCTTTATTTGCAGGAATGTATATATCACGTATCTGAGTAAAATGTCATGTATATGGTTGGGTAAATTTGGATAACAACTTGCTAAGCCTTCATATTTTTTTGGAATATCTTTTTTAATTAATTAATTTTTTTTTTTTTGAAATCATTAATTAATTAATTTTGATCAGGAAGTTTAAATATTTCTTCTGTTTATTCACTACTGTATAGCTTGTCCACTTTAGTTTATTATTAGATTGATACCTCGTCCCTTTCAAAAGCATGACGAACAAATGCTTAATATTTCTTGAGTGCTGACATTCTGACAATTTCATTGCAGGAGGTCCAAATGCAATGAATGACAGGCTGTGGCATATAGTCGATGTGCGTGATGTGGCCGATGCTTTGCTTCTGGTGTATGAGAAACAAGAATCATCCGGGAGATATATCTCCGCACCAAATTACATCAACACAAAGGCTATCTTGGAGTTGCTAAAGAAGAAGTACCCTAACTACAATTACGTGAAGTGGTGTGTCTCTTATAATACGTTCCTTTTCTCTTCAGCTTAGCCAATGCCACAATTTTCCTGAACAGTCGTGTGCCTGTTTACCCAGCATATGGTTTGAACAAGTCTCTTTGCATTCTGCAGCAAGGATAATGCGGATCAGAACTCTCCTATCACACCAATTTCGTCAGAGAAACTGAAGAATCAGGGCTGGAAGCCAAGGGCATTGGAGGAGACGCTTCTGGATAGCGTCGAATACTACCGGAAGACAGGAATTCTGCAGGATGTCGAGGGAGAGGGACAAGCTTGCCGCCTTCCTGATCTGTTTCAGTTTTTTCATGCTGCTGAGGAATGAATCGGTAGTGGTAGTACAGTGCTCCTAGAACCTAGATACGCCATTATCCTTGTGAGACGTTGCTGAATATGTTTGGAAAAATAATGAGTTTTGTGAGAATGATAGTTGTCAATCTTCAGGGCAGATGAGATGATAAGATACTGCCGCGTGCCTCACTTAGTTCCCCGGTTACACACTAACCATGGCAAAAACAAAAAAAAATCCCTCCATTCCAAAAGGATGTTGCAGAATTCTCTAAATTTAAGTATATCTATACACTAAACTGCGTCAATGTACATCCAAACTTAGAAAATTTGTGAGATATTCACAGCACTACACTAAAGGACACAGCATGTACTACATAATCCGTATTTGGGACTGAACTTTACATTTTGCCTGCCTCTACTTGGGCTTCTTAAATATAGCCATAATGTTACTGGCGCTACCTGGTACTACCTCCATCCTAAAGTTTAAGGCTTATATTTTTGTTGAAAAGTTAAACCAAGTAAATTTGATCAAACTTTTAGAACAATCTATCAACAAATATAATGTTTTATAGATACCATACGAAAATATATTTTATTATCTATTTAATGATAATAATTTTGTATTTTGCCTGTTAATGATTCTGTTAAAAATTTAGTCAAACTTGACATAGTTTGACTTTCTAAAAAAAATATAAGCCTTAAACTTTAGGATGGAGGTAGTAGAATCGTACAGGTGGTGGCCTTATTATACAGGCGGTTTGGTACCCTATGTCACTACCAAACATAAGAATACAGTTGTAGATGTAGACCGTGTTCAAACCTGAAGGTGCAGAAGCTGTCGCACATGTTGCACTCGAGCTCTAGCTTGTGGAGGCCTATAGCTGAAATGTCCCGGCGAGACATCCACCTAGCGAGATTAGCTTAGTTTTCGATCGAATCATTAGCTTAGACATCGTGCTAGTATGAGTTATAACTTGACCTGTAACTTGAGATTTTCTAGTTGTACATGAGGTTGCAAAAGAAAGGGGGAAACCCCAACCCCTGCATCACTAGTCACAAGTTAACATAGGTTGCAACCGAAAAAAACTAGCTTGAACCGTTGGATTGTTTTCGAAGGGAAGCTAGAAAATCTCATCATTGGGTTCACCACACGGTATAAAACAATAGATGAGTTCAAACATGTAATTTGAAGCAAATCAATATAACCTTGGTGATGCAACGTCGGATGAAGCTGCTGCACTACTCCATGGCATTCAACTAGTTGAGAGGATTGGTTGCTCTCCTGTGATTATAGAATCAGATTCCATGGAGCTTGTCCAAGCTTTTAATGGAGAGATGCAAATCTGGAGCCCTTATACTGCTACCTTAACAGATTGCTTTGTCATTGCTAGTAGACTTGGCCAGGTTACTATGAAAGATTGTTTTCGTGAGGCAAATAGTGTCGATCATAAGATAGCTAGAGTTTGTTTTGATACAAATGTTTCTACTTTTTAGGACTGCGATCCCCCTAGTTTTATTATCCCGAATGTAATGAACGATGTATCTTTGCTTAAAATCAAATAAAATCCGCAGCAAAGTCCTGCTGCTTCCTCAAAAAAAAAGCAACTATAAAGGGGATTAGCACCATTGCATTGGGTTCAGCTGAACCCAATCCTTATGTGATAGCTCCGCCACTGATTGTTTCGTGATTCATGCTATCCATAAGTTGCAATGTTAAACTAAGATTCGATGATATTATTTAACTGAACTTGATTAATTCTACTTGTATCATGTACTAGTTGATACCCGCGCGTTGTTGCGGGCGTTAGAGATGATTTTTAGGTATGCAACTAATAGCATAAACCATCTATATATGCAAATATTGCTCATTTGCCCATATTGTTATAAACTGCAATCATATTGCCATTTAACTTGGCTTTGATTGTTTTGTTTATTCAAGTCTTGGTTGTCATCTCCGTACCTCTTCTTGTGCATATAATTGAAGATATTTTTGGAAAGTAATTATGTTTTGATCTTGATGTGAAGATTTTCTACAGCCTCACTTGTGGAGTACCATCATATGTTGGTCTTGTTCTTGCTTCTTGCTGGTTCACTTTTCAGTGCCGATGAGCAATAAGTTGGAACAAATGAAAACTAAATCGGTTAGACTATTGCTAGATACTACAATGGAAGCCGGTAGATTCAAGGGGGCATGATTGATGTAGCTGTGCTTAGTTTCCAACCATCTGTAAAGACTGAAATGAGACATGGAGTTGATTAAAATAGGCAATTACAAACCTGCGGGCTGGTACTGATGTTCCTAGCTGATTACTGGAAGGTAGAGGACTGGGGAAAGATTTACATGCAATGGGGAGCAAGATCCTGGCAAAGATCGACATGCACATGCAAATAGAGGTACACGCATCGTTCTTCTTCGAACTAGGCTTTCGCCCCGCTTTATAAATAAAGCCGCAACGGCCGAACCGATACAAGGTGGAGAGGAGAGCCTCTTACAAAGCAGATCAAAGAAAAACAAAAAAGAACACAGAGACCCCAAAGTTGCCACGAGGACATTGACGCGGGACCGAGTCGAAACGGGGCTCCACAACGACGCCCCCAAGAGGGAAAACGACGCATTGCGCCGCCGCCGTCGAGACCATGAGGTCAAGGGCTTTCACCCGGAGCCGTACCGCGGGGCGGATACCCACAACGACGCCCCCAAGAGGGTTGCGATACCCGCGAGCACCGCCGTCGTTGGCGCCGAGGCGCTGAGCTTTCGCCCGGAAGCATCCACACACCACGCCCGACAACTCAGCCGCCCGCTGTCCCCAAGTTGGGCATCCCAAACACGATCTGGGGGTTGCCGAGGCCGAAACGCCGCCAACACCAGGATCCCCCACCGTCCGCTCCACGCCATCCTCATGACCGAAGAGAGAGACCACCACCACCGCCGCGTTGCCCGCCGAAGAGCCAACCGCGCAGTCCACCTTCCGGGGCCGCCGCCCCGCATCCCCACGAACTCGAGCCCATGGATTAACCAGCACGCCGCAACTCGAATTGGGCAGGGTAGGGAGGCACCATTGACAGCAGCCATCAAGCACACGGCAGCCCAAGGGAGGGGATCCACCCTCCGACACCCAAGGTGCCCGCCGTCCGGACGCAGTAACATGGTCAATGTGGCCTAAATCAGGCCCGGCCGCCTGCCAGGCCTCGATCACGCCCCATTAGCCGTGCCACCACACTGCTACGCCTAGGTCGCCGTCGCCATCTACCTGCAGCACCGGGCCGGACCAACCCTTGCCACCATCGACCTGCCACGAGCTAACCGCACACCACGAGCGGCGTCGCCGCAACCTCACTCCTCGCAAAACGGCCTTGGCCGAGACCACGAACCGCCGCCAAGAAGCACCCCTGCCACGACGCCCGTTAATAGTACTAATATAGGATTTGAAAATACCGCATATGGTTAGTACCTTTGTACGCCGTGCAGTCACTGCAGGTAGAAACTGAAGTCTGAACGAAAACACTGTGTGCGGGTAGGTTAATTTGTTTATATTAACTCAGTTGATCCTGCAAATCAAAGTAAATTAAAATCTGTCTCTTGACCACCTGGCCTGATCTGATCTTCATAAAACAGTAATAAAATATTAGTCAAAACTAATTAATCTAGAGATAACGGGGATTCGGGGAGCATACCATGAGAATAGTAGATTAAGCACACAGATGATGATATGACGGGAATATAGGAAAGGAGTTCAATACTGAAAGGGGGTTGACGATCACTAGCTGTCCGAGACCAGATGTAGACGCTCAGCAGCTACAGATTTCTGTCCATCAAGGAGGGAAAACCAAAGACAGCCTTATTAAACTTAACTAGCACATTCGTAAGAAATGTGTTTTCTGTCATCAAGATGAGACAATAAAATATTTTTTTTCAACTGTAGGTTTGCTAGATCTATATGGTCAATCATTCAGATGGGTTCTACCTTATACCCGCCTCGTAGCGTTGCAAATATTTTGGCAACTGACTAAATGGGGTAGATACTAGGTATAAAACGCTTATCGGAGTGGGCACGATTGCAGTCGTATGGACGCTATGGCTATGTTGAAATGACAAGGTTTTCAATCACAAGAATTCTTCTCATGCAGGTCATTTACCGATGTACGGCTTTACTCCGTTCATGGTCGCCACTTCAGCGCTTGGAGGACCGAGACCTTTTTATGGAGGTGTCTACACGGTTGGAGCTAAGGAGTTTATTTTCCGATATGGGTGACTGCATATTAGGCGGATTGAAGCCAACGTAGCATAGTCTAGTTTGGCTCTTTCGATCGATCTTTTATATTTTTCTTCAGACTTGATACTTGAACGGCTATGTGCATCAGGGAGGCGTCTGCCGGCCGGTCATGCGTGTCCACACATCGTGAGCGATGGCATCTTGCTAGGACCGCTGGCGCTGGTCCTGCATCTTATACTCCCGTTTTCTGTGAGGGGAGCTGTATCCACCCTATGCATGATTGCATCTGCTCGTTTGCCCGTCTTCTTTTAGTGAGAGGAGAGCTGCTTATTTTGCTTCTACTCAAGGCCATGCAAGAACAGACGAAGAAGAGCGGAGCTTGTTAGAGCAGAGCGAGTGCGCGACCATGACGGGTGTCGAGAAAAACGCGGAGGAGAGCGGGAAGACAGTGTGTGTCACCGGCGCCGGCGGGTTTATAGGGTCGTGGCTCGTGAAGCTGCTCCTCTCCCGCGGCTACACCGTCCATGGCACCGTCCGCGACCTCGGTACGTACCGTACCCTCCTATCTATATACGCTGCAAGTCTGCAACTCAAGGTTGAGGCTTTGTGTGTTGAGGTTTAGTGAAATGGAAGACACACTGCCACAGACTAGATGGTGTGTGAGTGAGACACGGTGTGCGAGAAAGCCTTCATGGATGTTTCTTTCGATTGACACTGATTTCAGGTGATAGCAAGACTTCCTATCTCAGGCGCTTAGATAATGCTGCTGACAACCTCAAGCTTCTCAAGGCTGATCTCCTGGACTATGATGCAATGGCAGCTGCCATAGCGGGATGCCAGGGAGTTTTCCATGTCGCCACTCCTGTTCCTTCGGAAAAGATAACTGATCCAGAGGTAAGCAACTATATCATACATGTAGGGATGAAGACAAAGCGGAAACAATACGAACTGAGTACTTGCCGCATTTGTTCTCGTTATTTTTAGCAAAAACGCGGGACTCAAGGGAAACATAACCAAATTAAAAAGTACATCAATTGCTAAGTCAACTACAAACATAATATAAAAAAAACGTCTGGATGATTGGATTGCTTCGTAATTCGTGCTAGTAATGAGTTGCAACATGTGTTGCAAACGTCCCAGATTTTGAATTGCTTCGTGATTCGTGACAGCCATGAGTTGAAACGTGTAACTAAGATTGACGACATCATCTGACGGAATTAAGATTAATTGTTAGTCAATTGAGAACTGGTCACACCCAATAACCTAATAAGCCACACTGCTGCGCAATTATTTTTTTACTTTGGCAACATTATAGTTGACGGATTCAAGAGACAGTCAGAAAATTCCGCATGTGTGTATACCAAAATTGGCTTACTTTATGGTAGCTTCTACTGCAACAATGCTACACTTAGGGTTACGGGAGAGGGCTTACGGAATTTTCTTACGCGTACGTGGAACCAAATCATTGGAAGAAACTGCTGGTTCGGTTGCAAGAAAAAATCCCACCACAAATCTTTGATTGACACCTAATCCCAAAACAAATTTTTGTAAGCCATCTCCCCGTAAGTATAGCATTATTGCTTCTACTACCATCCTAGAGGGACAAGTAGAAAACAATTCGACTGAGATTGGGTGATGTAGATTAGCCGAACTGACCTATTAGGCGTTATTTTCAGTCGACACCGAGAGAAAAAAAAAACAGAATCATAATCCATCTCTCCTAACTCCCTGGAGGCAGAAAATACCGCTTCCTTTCTTTTTCGATTTTATGAGAAACTTGTATTTCTTTTTTGGCTTTTGTTACATCTGTGTTGCTACGACCATAACTTTTTTTTTTGAGCATAAGCTACGACCATAACTTGTAGCGGAGTCTGAAGTTAGTCCATATGGGCCCAAGTTACTTCAGCCTAAGCCTACCGGTGATGGGCCTCGCTCCGCTCGTCAGAAGTTAGCCTCCCTTTAGAATGAATTTGGATCACAATACAACATCTGTTTCTGTTTTCATGTTTTTGGTCCGTTGCTATTTTCCGCTTGGAACAGATGGATAGTTCTGCTCCGATTTAATCCATGTTCCTACGATTTGCCTATTTATACCCTGGGTTGTAAGAGATGTTTTTCTCCATTACCAAGACAACTTTTAAAATAACTAAAAGAAATATAAACATAGACACTCATATACATACACTAAACTCTCACCTTATGAGCATCTCCCTGAGGTCGAGCGGATATATGTTAAAGTTGACAAAGTCATCATAAACGTCTTACTGTTGACAAACAAATCACATATGGCTAAAACAAAATTGCAAATTAATTTCTGAAATAAATTAAGGTAATATATCACCCGTGTCAAGTCTAGAATTTCAACACCCCGGTATGTTGGTTACGCCTTAAGGAATCTAACCAGACCCCAACTTATGTGCATCAATTTTAAAAAAATGGATAGATGTATCATGGTAATAATGGATAATAATGTGAAATGTATTTTCAAGCTAGTACTTAGTACGCCAGACATGATAATATTGTGAAATATATTGTCCGAAATCTAACATACACACAGCTACAAATGTTGGGCCCTGCTGTTACTGGCACCACCAATGTGCTCAAGGCCGCATCTGCTGCAAATGTCCAGCGAGTGGTCGTGGTATCATCCATGGTCGCCGTTGAGATCAACCCGAAAGACTGGCCGCATGGCAAAATCAGGGACGAGAGCTGCTGGTCAGACCAAGAATTTTGCAGGAGCATCGAGGTAACCACACAGCACGATCCTCCCATGAATCATGATCAAGTAGTAGTATAAGTTTTTGCCAACCTTGACTACACCGTTCTGCACGAGCAATGCTACACGTACGGACAGTTTTTCACGGAAATCACTTACGGACTCATCACATACACAGCAGGCAGGGTGGTTGTTTCCGATTTTTAAGCAAGGTAAGCAAACTGAACCAACCAATTCGTTCCACATCAGTCCGTAGTGGTTTCCGTAACCAAGAAATCCGTACGTCTAGGATTATTGGTTCTGCACCGTGCTCCGTGCATCTGCAGAGCTGGTACCCTGTTGCCAAGATCGCGGCAGAGGCGGCGGCGCTCAAGTACGGGCGAGAAACCGGGCTCGACGTGGTGACTCTCAACCCGTCGCTGGTGTTTGGTCCCATGCTCCAGCCGACGGTTAACACCAGCAACCAGTTCCTCATCTACTTCCTCAAAGGTTTCAGTTAGCTAGCCTCCGTATCTGACATGCATTACCTAAAAACGGCGGGGCATATTCTTCCCTGCTCCATCTTTTGATTCATTACGTGATTTGATCGGTAATTGGCGCGCCCGCAGGAGGCCCTGATTTGATATGGGACAAGCTGTGGCACATCGTCGACGTCCGCGACGTCGCGGATGCGCTGCTCATGCTCTACGAGGCGCCCGGAGCCGCCGGCCGGCACATCTGCGCGCCTCACTTCATCACCGCCCGGGAACTGCTGGGGTTGCTCAAGAGCATGTACCCTGGGTACCCCTACATAGCCGTGTAGGACTATTTCACCATATATTCATGGCTATTTCCCCTGAACGACGATGAGATTGAGATGGAATTCTGGGGGTAGGGTAAATTAATTCGTTTTCTTGTGGTTTGGCAGGGAGAACATATGTGACGTGGATCACCCGGCTCCGATGACCTCCGGCAAGCTAGAGAAACTGGGGTGGAGCTGCCGGACGATGAGGGACACGATCGCGGACGCCGTCGACTTCTGCCGGGAGGCTGGGTTTCTTGAGGATGCGGCGGATGGCGCGCCATGCCGTTTCCCCCATGTTTTAAACAAAGTTTAGCGGCATCAGAGAAGTATTTGGTAGTAGCAAGTAAATGCTCTGTTATCATTACTACTAGTAGCTTAATAATACCCTTGTGTTGCTACGACCATAACTAAATTATGCATGAACATATTATTTGACTTGGTTTTCTATTTACAAATGTTTGTGCCACTACGAGAAGTGTGGTGAAAGGGCTACGTGTAGCTCGCCTTTTATTTTAAGTTTTTCCACTACGAGATATTATAAATTGCAATAGGTGTTGCCGTCGAGCGTCCGAGTCATGCTTGCCAAGGTTTGGATGTCACCTCAAACTAAGGTTTAAAATAGTACGTTATTTCTCCGCTAATAGCGCGCTATAGCATATCTAGAGGGTCCATGCTAAATTTTAGTAATTTTGCTCGCCGTGGTGCTATTTGCGAAATAGCATGCTATATCGCGCTAAAATTTCATAGCGTTAGCACGCTATTTTTTTAGGCAAGTTGCTTTTACTTTTTCGTGGTGATGAATCGCAATTTGTTAGTTCCACTTCTAAATAAGAAGATAATATCGCTAATGCTAATAATTTTTAATAAATAATTTATACTATGTTCTTGTCTTGTGAAATGTTGATGTTAGCCTTCTAAAATATTTGAGATCTATTTTTATATGTGGTTATGTATGTATGATTCAGTCACTTTTGGATATATATCCATTCGTTTTAGCAAAATTATTTATTTTTAGGCTATATTTAGTATTATTTTGAAAATTCTATTTGAAATATACAACGCTATTAGCACGCTATTTTAATCCTTGCCTCAAACATTAGCCATTAGTATTGTTGTTGCGGTCAGAAACCCACCGGCGAGCAGCGACGGGCAACACAGTAGAGCCGGGAGGCTCCCAGGGCTGCGGCTGGCCCTGGCCCCTCCGAGCGACGGCCCGCAAAGACTCCGGCACGCACGTCCGATGCTGATGCAAGGGCGTGCCACCTGACCTATACCTGGTCGGGAAGGTGTTGGATGTGCCTCGCTTAGTTTCCTGCATGGCATACACGTAAACATTAAATACGAGCCTCGATCGGCTCTCAGGTTGTCCTGTGAATCAGCTCAAGGAGCCGATCCACCCATGATCCGTACGAGGTGTACGATCAGATGGTGGTCCTGTTTGATCAAAATAAAGCTAAAACGACCTACTACGATTTAGGGTTTTCACCACATAATCGGAACATCCTACTCGTGATTGAGCCTAGCGGCCACGCACGGTGATCGTAAACCGACCCTAGACAAGGCCTAAAAACCAACACGAAGTTGATCCCCGGAACATCCTGTCTAGGGCTAGCAAACTACACCCTACGCGCCACCGGATCCTTCAACCCTTCGTAAGGCCTAACTATGCGAGATATTAAACTAATCCTTGAAGAACAAGGAGCAATCATAACGGATTGGATCTACTAAATAATGATCAAGCGGGTGCCGCCCTTACACCCAAGATAGGTGTAAGGGCGGCTAGACGTCTAAGGGTTGCATGGACGAAAGCATATGATACGATGAAACAATGCTAACCCTAAAACATCTATGATAACTACGTTGCTCGCCATCAACAAGGCTTCAAGCACGAGCAACGCATGAACAGCGAATAACGTGTATCGCCTAGATCGCAAGATGCGATCTAGGCAGCATGATGCTTACCCGGAAGAAACCCTCGAGACAAGGGAGTTGGCGATGCGCCTAGATTGGTTTGTGGTGAACGTGATTGTTGTTTATTTCATAAACCCTAGATACATATTTATAGTCCGTAGACTTTCTAACGTGGGAATAATCCCAACCGGGCACGAGCCAAACTCTATCTAAACGACACGTATCCTACTATGTTACATATACACGGGCAAACTAGCCCAAACTTTGTATGCAAGGCCGATTCATGTATTTCTTCTATGTATATTCTTCAAGCCCATCTTCAATCGCGGCCCACCTCTCGATCCGGTCAAATTTTGGTGATAACACATGCCCCCTGGTTTTGGAAATGACAATTCCAAAATCACTCTGCTTTTCTTTGTCGGGTCATGTCGTGGCAGAGCAGAACCGTCGCAGTATCCTTCGTCATGATGCCTTGCCTCTTCCACTTCTCCGCGTGACCTGGCAAATTTTTTTTTTTCTTTTGTTGGGCACCACTTCCTCGGAAACTGCGTGGCATTGAATCTCCACTATATCCCCTTTTATTTAACCGTTCCAAACAGTTCGTTTCTTCATCCCCTTCGCATTAGCACTCCCAAAAGCCCTCCTGCGCCACCATGTCTTCTTCCTCCTCTGCCTCATCGGGTCTTTCCATCGAATCCTCCTCCTCCCGCGAGCCGACGCCGGAGTGGGACCCGGAGGAGGCCCATGCGGCCAACATCCGCCGCGCCATTGAAGCCGGGGATGAGCCCAGTCACGACTTCTCCGTCTGTTCTGAGGACGACAAGTCCTCGACCGACGGGGAAAGCGACCTCCGCTTCCTCGCCGACGGGGAGACGGAGGAGGAGAGCGATGACGATCGCTTCTCCTGTGATGACTTCACATTCTCCGAGGAGGAGGAGGAGGAGGAGGAGGAGGACACCTCCTCCGACGAACCGCCGGCCAAGCGCTTCTGCCCCTGGCCGGGGAACCTCAGCGACTTCGACAGCGACGACGACGACGCTGACGAGGAGGACGAGGACAATGAGGGCCCCGCCGGCGGCCGCTGCAGCAGCGACGACGAGCCCGCCGGGAGTAGCGCCGACAGCGGCGACGATGGCGACGACGAGGGCAGTGACGGCCCGTAGATAGGACCCTTAGCATAGTATCAGTAGTAGTAGATGGGGCAATGTATCCCCTAGTACCTCCTTTTGAGAGAAATCAGCTCCTTATGTAAAAAATCCTCTTTATCAATGAAGAATTTCCCCAATTCGATTTTGCCGATTTCCCTCAAGCTAATTTAGCCGATTTCCCCTCATAGTGACTTTGCCGATTGTCCACTTAGCCAATGCTCAATGAGCCGATGGTAACGCATCGGTCCTTCACAAGTTTATCCTTCAACTCTTTGACTGATGACTTTGAAATCTGGTGGATAATGTAAAAGATCCTTGCCTTCAAGAGAGCCCTTAAATTCCTCCCACCAGCTCTAGTGATCCTCTCCTGCAAGAACTCACCATCTTTGACGAAGGTTGCGACGCAGGACCAACCGATGACACCCCAATCGGCTTCTAAAAACAGAGCATCTGTCAGGTCAGCCTGCCCCCGAGCCTCAGTTCAAGGCGAGAATAGCGGTGAGGACGCACAATTCAGACGAATGGACCCAAGCTCGGGCAAATCTGAGAAATCCATCATGCAGAGCCAACCAGATTTGCCACCATTGACCTCATTTTCATTGAAAGCCGATAGTAGACGAAACATCAACGGCTTAATAAGCAAAGGGTTGGAAGTCCCAAAAAAGAAGGTTCCGGCACCAAAATCGGCTCATTGCCGCTGATCAAGCTCTCATTGTTCACTCCCTCCAGGAAGCAGAAGGCCATCCGCGTCTTGAACACGCAACGGGCAGATCCTGTGTAATTGTGCTAGAGTCGATGGCTGTGCATCGGCTTTGTTTCTTAGTTCTAAAGTCGATGTCTGTGCATCGGCTGTACCTTGTGAAAAAAAAAATTACTGGCCAATTTTTCTATCGGCCCCCAATATTTTACTGCACATGTATCGCACATGTTCATCTGATTAGGTGCCCCCCGAGCCGATTCTGCCAGGTAACTGCTGATATCGGCTCTGTGGTTAGTCAAGGCACTATATGTGAACGTCGGCTCTGTTAGGACCAGTGTTGACTTCTTCCAGCTCATCAGCTGACGTGAACCCATTGCCCATTAGATCGACGTTGAACCCAGGCAGAATGCATGGTGAGGATAATTTTGGCCGATTGCTGGAATCGGCCTCCATGTTGATTGAATCGCTCAATGAAGGTTTTGCAATGTTCCTTCATAGATCTTTGGGGCCGATCACATGGATCGGCATCGCCACGTTTGTCCATATATGTTTCTCTTGTTACACGGTCAGGCTGGTGGATAAAACCAGCCTAACCCCGTCCTTCGTCACGTCGATGCGCTCGCAGTCGTCCAAATTGATGCCTGAGAGTGGCTCTTGGCCTGATGTCTCCCAAACGTTCATGCCAGCCGTTGAAATCTCGGCTGAATCATCTGCGTGGATGACTTCTACTTCATCTCCATCCCACTGTATTAGGCATTGGTGCATCGTGGATGGAATGCAACAGTTAGCGTGGATCCAATCTCTTCCTAGTAGGACATCGTAGGTGCTCTTGCTATCGACAATGAAGAACGTCGTAGGGATGGTTTTCCTTCCTACGGTCAGACCCACGTTCAGAACACCTTGTGCGTCAGATGCTTGGCCGTTGAAATCGCTCAGTGTCACATTGGTCTTGATCAGATCCGAGCTAGAGCGTCCTAACCGACGTAGCATGGAGTATGGCATAATGTTGATCGCCGCTCCGGTGTCCACCAACATCTTGTTGACAGGCTTCCCATTGATATAGCCTCGCAAGTACAAGGCCTTCAGGTGTCTGTAGCTTCTTTCTCGTGGCTTCTCAAAGATAACCGGCCGTGGGCCGCAGTCAAGTTGTGCCACGGGTGCCTCGTCTAATCCTGGAGCACTAAACTCCGTCGGAAGGATGAACACCATGTTTGTGCCAGCCGATGTTTCATCATCGGCTTTCTTTTGTCTGGGGCGCCACTCTTTCCTTTGTGGCCGACCTTCTTCATCCAGGGTTCGCTGAATTTTAGCGGCCAGATCAGGCCGCGCCTTCCTCAACGTGTGCAGGTATAACCTCTCGGCTTCCTCCAAACCACGTAGTCGCTGAACCCTATTCTTTTGGGAACGGCTGAGTCCATCAGGGCACCACCTTGGCCGGTGGTACTTATCTTCTTCTTCATCACCGTCTTCTAATTCCTCGAGATCTTCCACCCGAGAGGACTCAGCGTGCTTGTTCCGAGGCGGGAGAGGCCCTAGACGTTTGAATACGGACACGTTAGCTGCATCCTTCTTCTTCTGTTTACATTCTGGGCAGTTGCCGATTGTAGGCAATCGGCTCATTCCTGAATCCCAGCAGTGTCCGAAGAAGGGACAGTCCCAGTGCCTATTGATACGTCCAATTTGCATAACTATTTTATATCATAATTTGCTGTTATTCATTGATATATTTCATATTGGGACACAATACTTATGTTATTTCATCTATTTTGCATGTTTC
>NC_061512.1:229971766-229993495 GCF_022539505.1 Lolium rigidum | reverse complement strand
CTCCTCGTTGGGATCGACATTCTTACTTATCGAAGATACTACGATACACCCCCTATACTTGTGGGTCATCACCTATCCACGTCGTCTTGCTCTCTCGACTTTTCCTTGGCGTGGCGCTCATATCTCTCCTCGTCGCGATCATGCCGACGATGTCTCCTGGCATCCCTAGCTAGACGATCCCTTTCGTCCTCGCTGTTATACCGTCGGCGCTGGTCATATTGACTCACATACTTGTTGAGGAGGTGATCAGAGAGAGGCCGCTGATATCTTACGTTCCTCACTTCTCCCTCTGTGATGTAGCGCTTGCCATCGTGACGGAGCCGATCGCGTGGAACGGCTTCCTCTGTGTCCTTGCTATGAGAGCAGCTGCCCTCATCTACGTCCTTACCGCAGTGGTGCCCAGTGTCCTACCATGTTGATATTGCACGAGAATCCTCGGCCGGCACCCTCCATGGTAAGTGCACTCCACCATGTTAACGGCGGGGAAGGGGTGTGTGTCAACCTTCATGGCGTACCGGCTGAAAATTAGACGCCCTTGTTCTATCGCCATTTGGACCCGCCGACGCCACACCCCGCAGTCGTTGGTGGCGTGGGTGAACGTGTTATGCCACTTGCAGTATGGCTTTCCGTTCAGCTCCTCGCACCGTGGGGATCTTGTGGCCTTCGGGTAACCTTAGCCGCTTCTCCTTAAGTAAGAGGTCGAAAATTTGCTCAGCCTTGGTGACATCGAAGTCAAACCCTCTTGGAGGACCTTGTGGCTTAACCCACTTACGAGACACGGGGCTTGCCCCCGAGTCCATTCAGCCATCGCTACCTCTTGATCTCCCGCAGAGCCTTCATCTTCATCCGCCTCAACCAGGACCACCGCACGCTTGAATTTATCCCGGTATACATCCGGGTGGCGCTGTTCATATGCCGACAGCTTCTACACCATGTGCGCCGATGAAGGGTAGTCTCGCTTGGGAGGCCACGTCCTTGATCGGTGATGCGAGACCCACCACCGCCAACTCGATCGCTTCTTTTTCAGTCACATGAGCCGAATAACATCGGTTCCTAACGGTCCCGAAGCGCCGGACATATTCTCGACACCGTTTCTCCGCGCTTCGTCGTACTTGTGCTAGATCGGCAATGCCAGCCTCGGAAGCCTCTCGAGTGATACCGCATGTGGAACCGCTCTTCCAACCGCTTCCAAGTCCGGATTGAGTCCGGTGGCAGCGATGTGTACCACCCGAAAGCCGATCCCGTGAGGGACCGTGCGAAGAACCTCACGCGTAGCTCGTCCGATGCCGAGATCGTGCCCAGCTGTGCCAAATATCGGCTCACATGCTCGATGGAGCCGGAACCATCCGATCCATTAAACTTGGAGAAATCAGGGAGCCGATATTTGGGTGGTAGCGGGATCAACTCGTACTCGTTGGGGTACGGCTTGGAATAGCCGATTATCCTCCTTTTCGGCACCATGCCGAACTGGTCTTTCAGGATCGTACTGATCTGATCCGCGGTGATGGCTGCAGGCGTCGAACTCTGAAGATTCGCCGGAGTGGCATACTTAGCCAGCCATGCTTGCTTTTCCAGCTCAGAGCCAACTGCAAGAGCTGAGCTCTGGAGGTTTGTCGGAGTGGCATACTTGGCTAGCCACGTCTGCTTCTCAAGATCTGTTCCCGAAGTTCCTCCCGCTCGTTCCGAAGTCCCTGCTGTTGCAGCCTGGCTCGTGAGTGCCCAGTTACTGCAGTCTGGCACGTATGTGCACGTGTATCCGTGAGGGATCTCCTTAGGTGCCTCATGCAAGAACTGGTAGTCACTAGGGTCACCACCGATCTTGTAGACGACGTATGCCGGTGAATTCGGCACTTCTGGTGCTGCCAACGCGAATGGCAGCGGTGGACGGGACCGGAGTGGCATCTCTCCTTGGTGAGTCCCTAGAGCTGGTCCTGACGGAGAGTACTGATGCCTCATGATTTCCTGGATCACGCGAAGAGCGACACGCTCCAAAGTGTTCACCAGGCTCTCAGAATGGCGGTGCAGCGAATGCGCTACCATGAAGTTAATCTCCTGACGCAGGGACCTGGTGCGTTCTTCTGACGGGGTGGACAGGTCCACTCTATCGAGCGCGCCTTCAGGTGAGAACCCTTTCCACCTGATGCCATGTGAGCGGGTTCTGTGAAAAGAGCCGATGAGGTCGGCTTCGAGGACTGCTTTGATCTCGTCATACTTCTTCTTGAGCTCCTCGGTCAGATCCTCGTACGTGACTGGAGTGCCTTCCGCCATCTCAGATATAGATGGCGACGCAGTTGATGTCGAAGATTGTCCCACCGGGCGTGCTAGAATGTGTTGCGGTCAGAAACCCACCGGCGAGCAGCGACGGGCAACACAGTAGAGCCGGGAGGCTCCCAGGGTTGCGGCTGGCCCTGGCCCCTCCGAGCGACGGCCCGCAAAGACTCCGGCACGCACGTCCGATGCTGATGCAAGGGCGTGCCACCCGACCTATACCCGGTCGGGAAGGTGTTGGATGTGCCTCGCTTAGTTTCCCGCATGGCATACACGTAAACATTAAATACGAGCCTCGATCGGCTCTCGAAGTTGTCCCGTGAATCGGCTCAAGGAGCCGATCCACCCATGATCCGTACGAGGTGTACGATCGGATGGTGGTCCCGCTTGATCAAAATAAAGCTAAAACGACCTACTACGATTTAGGGTTTTCACCACATAATCGGAACATCCTACTCGTGATTGAGCCCGGCGGCCACGCACGGTGATCGTAAACCGACCCTAGACAAGGCCTAAAAACCAACACGAAGTTGATCCCCGGAACATCCTGTTTAGGGCTAGCAAACTACACCCTACGCGCCACTGGATCCTTCAACCCGATTGTAAGGTCTAACTATGCAGATATTAAACTAATCCTTGAAGAACAAGGAGCAATCATAACGGATCGGATCTACTAAATAATGATCAAGCGGGGTGCCGCCCTTACACCCAAGATAGGTGTAAGGGCGGCTAGACGTCTAAGGGTTGCATGGACGAAAGCATATGATACGATGAAACAATGCTAACCCTAAAACATCTATGATAACTACGTTGCTCGCCATCAACAAGGCTTCGAGTACGAGCAACGCATGAACAACGAATAAACGTGTATCGCCTAGATCGCAAGATGCGATCTAGGCAGCATGATGCTTACCCGGAAGAAACCCTCGAGACAAGGGAGTTGGCGATGCGCCTAGATTGGTTTGTGGTGAACGTGATTGTTGTTTATTTCATAAACCCTAGATACATATTTATAGTCCGTAGACTTTCTAACGTGGGAATAATCCCAACCGGGCACGAGCCAAACTCTATCTAAACGACACGTATCCTACTATGTTACATATACACGGGCAAACTAGCCCAAACTTTGTATGCAAGGCCGATTCATGTATTTCTTCTATGTATATTCTTCAAGCCCATCTTCAATCGCGGCCCACCTCTGATCCGGTCAAATTCTGGTGATAACAATTGTCCAAGTAAAGCTTCTGCTAATGGAGAATAAGGTTTAGTAGCGACCGGTAATGGGGGTCAATGAGTGATGTCGATGAACTCGGGTGCATGCATGTGTAACCTCTCCAAGTGGAGACGTGGAGTTGGTGCCAACGGTTTGAACTCTGGAAAACAAACATCCATGTGTACTCAACTTCGTTTTCTTCTTATATTTATGAGGATGATTGTTTTACTCTATCTGCATTATTTGTCTTTATCTCTTCTTTTTTCATATCAGGCCAGACCACTTGTCGCAGATGTAGGCAAAATGTGAGGGTAAAAATATCTAGATTCACTGAACCTGCGACAAGTATTTAGAGACGGAGGGAGTTGTATTTTTCATTAACTTGTGTTCACCCCCTCTAGTCACCATATCTCGATCTTTGAAGTCTCATTTAAAAGTGATTGCATCTTAATGAATCCATTGTGTTTTTGTTCATGTTTTATCATAAATACACACATATGCAAGCAATTTATGAATATTATTATTTAATTTGCTAAATATTGCTTCTTGGTGTTTTTGTATTATGTGTGTTGCTTTGTGGGGTCCGTCCGGATACCTAAGGTTAAATCCCTCTCAGGTTTTGCTAGAAATATAATTATTTGCCTACCAGAAAAAATTCCCAACTATGTATATTTCATGTCTGAGTCTCCCTCATTTCCAATTCGAATCAGCGATCCAATATATCTGCATTTGAATCCACAACCGGTTGTTATCCTTTCCACTCTGTACCCGAGAAAAATATATGGTAAGAGAAAAAATCGATCTGATCCGATCTGATCCGTTTACACCCCTATATTAAGATAAAATCAAATGGAGTGATTGCTATTCGAAATGGAGTTGCTGAGGGGGGATTGTGGGGGACCATATGGGTTTTAGAGGTGCTTGGTGCACTTCATACCAAGGAATGCCGGATCCCCTGACGATCGAGGCTATACCTCTCCAGGATGTTGTTGCTTTTGCGGAGGAGAAGAGATTTACTCGGGTAGCTTTTGAAGTCGACTGCTTCGGGCTAGTTCGTATCTGGAACATGGGCAGGGATAATCGGTCGATAACCTCGCCTATCATCAGTGACATAGGTGAGCTTAGTGTACATTTTGAGTCTTTTAGTTTGTGTTCTGTTCGCCGTCTTGCTAATTAGGTGGCTCACAACTATGCAAGACAGTATTCTAAAAAAAAAGCAAGCTCTGCATATGGATTTTTTTGGAACTACCTTTTTTAGGGGATTTTGAGAACTACCTCTCCATACAGAAGTGTGTTTAGGGTTTCGATTTGCTGCCATGTGGGCCCAATATCTGACGAGTGTCCATGGATCTAAGTCTACAACCATACGGTCCATACTTGGCCCATGAGCGCTTTGGTTCGTGGATCGTTGCAGTTTGGTTACCTGTCATGATCCCAGCGAATTTTTCATGATCGTCGTTCTCGATGTAGAAAAAACTAATATAAGCATCTTGAGCGCACTGCAACGATGATACAGTCGAAAGCTGGAGTTTTAAATAGCTTAAATACGCGAGCGTGTTCCATACTGAACCTTAATTTAAGCATTAGATCAGAGCTCCATGTGAGTTCTGCTTTACATAAAGATTCTGATCTACGGGGAGCCCAAAGTTTCGGAGATAAACTAGTGCCGATTGGTACGTTTGAGCCCTGGAAATCTCGCTCCAGCTCGCTGTCAGTCTTGGGTCTTGGCTGCTTCCGAACACCGTAGCTTTCCACTTGGTTTCGCATTCCCGCTACGACCGCTCTAGCAACCACAGACCAAGAGTGCAGCTCGCTCGCGCGCTATCTGTGGAGGAGCCATGCCAGGAGTTGCAGGGGAGACGGTGTGCGTCACCGGCGCCGGCGGGTATATCGCGTCGTGGCTCGTGAAGCTCCTCCTCGCCCGCGGCTACACCGTCCACGGCACGGTCCGCGACCTCGGTATGTGGCTGCTTGCTTTGCATCCCTTGTGAGTGTGCACTCTGCCTATGCTCACTTCCGGCCCCCTTTCGCTCCCGACAACTAGCTCCCCTAGACCGTCCCGGTCCTCAGATTCGGATCACGTACCACGGAAAAGCTCCACCGTGCTCGCACAGGTGTATTTTGGTGTTGACGACGTGCTGTGCTGATCGATGATCGTGGCCTCGTAAGGCACACAGGTTATAGCTTGTGTTGTTTTCCCTGTCGAGGTGAAGTCACATCGAAGAACGTGACCAGAGGTCGTTGCTTGCCGACGCCGATAGCTCTACCGGCGGCTCAGAAACGGAGGCGCCGGAGAACCTCCGGTTAGAATCGAGATTGGGGAGATGCTCTTTGTTTAAACCGAGACACGTATGGCGGCCCTGGGACCCGTCAGACTATTGTACCTACCTTTGGTTATGTATTTTCAGTCTACACTCCCAGTCTCAAGTGGACTTTGTTTTTAGCATTTCTTTCCGACTATATTTGGCAATAGATAGCTCGATGCAGGCATGCAGCTGTTTTGTTGAAGAAAATACGGTTTTACTGTACTATATAGTATTAATGTCATAAACAAATGATTTATTCGGATCATGTTTCAGGTGAGAAGAAGACCGGCCATCTGAGGTCGTTAGAGAAGGCTTCTGAAAATCTCAAGCTTTTCAAGGCCGATCTCCTCGATTACGAAGCGATGACGGCTGCCATAGCGGGATGCCAGGGGGTTTTCCACGTCGCCTCTCCGGTTCCTTCCGCGAATCTGACTGATCCGGAGGCAAATTTTACACTTGTCAAGATCTACTTTATGACACGTTTCAGAGTGTAATCTTAGACTGAACATATTTATGCCATACATACAGGTTGAAGTTGTGCGTCCTGCTGTCGTTGGTACCAAAAATGTACTGGAGGCTGCATCGGCCGCCAAAGTTCGGCGAGTGGTTGTTGTTTCATCCATAGTTGCCGTCGATATCAACCCCAAAGGTTGGCCCACAGACAAGATCAAGGATGAAAACAGCTGGTCAGACGTAGAATTTTGCAGGAACAACGAGGTAGCAGAGAAGCACGATAGTTTTGGGTGTGATCTTAAATCCAACAATTCTTTGACAGACTTCACATTTCTTATCATCTTCGCCATGGTTGTGCAGGAATGGTATTCTGTTTCCAAGATCACAGCGGAGAAGGCAGCGCATGAATACGCACAGCGGACCGGCTTGGACGTGGTCACTCTGAACCCAGCGGTGGTGTTTGGTCCCCTGCTGCAGCCAACGGTGAACGCGAGCAGCCAGTTCCTCATCTACTTCCTCAAAGGTGGTTTCTGTCATCTTCTCACATTCAGAAGAACATGATCATATATACATCGTCTCCTTGTTCTTGTTTCTCACTGGTTTGAGGACTGTTCGTGGCTGCAGGAGGACCTGACCGGATGAGGGACAAGCTATGGCACATCGTGGACGTGCGCGACACCGCCGATGCTCTGCTTCTGCTCTACGAGGCGCCTGAGGCCTCCGGCAGGCACATCTGCGCGCCACATATCATCACCGCCCAGAACCTGAGGGAGCTGCTGAAGAGCACGTACCCTGAATACCCTCACATCACCAAGTATGCATGACACTTTTTCCCTTCGTGCACTGAAAACTCTCAGGCAAACGTTTAGCTCTGACTGACTCCATTCAATTTGGCAAAAACTTCAGGGACAGCATCGATGACATGGAACACCCGGCGCCGATGACCACTGACAAGCTGAAGAAGCTGGGGTGGAGCTGCCGGTCGCTAGAGGAGACCATCGCGGACACCGTAGAGTTCTGCCATCAAAGTGGGTTCCTAGACGATGTGGAGGGGGCGGCGCCATGGCGTTTCCCTCCTCTTTACAACAAGATTTAGTCCAGCAATTGCGAGAGATCAGGGGCCATCAATGATGTTTCGAGGTGCCGATATTAGAACTTAAAAGCTTCCACTGTAGCTCACTGGACGCTGTCCATCCCAGTGACGTCCATATGGTGTAGTTTTGTGTAACGAAGCCATGAATAAGTTTCCAAATTCAAAATTTTCATTTGTTCCCACGGTCCCACAATTTTATTTTGGCAAAATTTCCTTTTTTTATAACAAGGTTTTGCTTTAAGGCAACTGTCGAGCATCCCAGGTATACGAGGATTTCATCCTCCGCCTCCCCCACCGTCAGAAATGAGGAAATTAGTAAAACGCAAATCACATTCACATCCATCCAATTAGAATACCCCGACCCACATAGCAATTTTTTGTGATATTGTAGTGTCATTGCAGCATTTCTTCTACACTGGGTAAAAAAACATACAACTACATCGTAGCAATACAAAACACCTATATAGCAAAAAAAAAAAAAAAAAAAAAAAGGTATGCAACAAACTCCCTCTAGTTGCAGTAAATCCCCAATCGTTGTAATAAATCCACAAAAAAGGCAACACTATGTAGTGTGGAGGAGAACGTTTGCAGCTACCCACAAAAATTGCAGCATTAAAGCAACATCTGTAGCACGCACTAGAATCGTTGCAACACCTCACTTGTGTGTTCATAGCAAAACTTACACGAGTTTGCAGCATTTGAAAAGTGCTCACGCCGGCATCGAAAAATGCATGAAATGCACCTCACACATATGGCTTATCCGATGCCACTTACTCTTTAGAATTGTCGTGGTAGTATTTTAGAGCCATCGTATATCAGATTGAAAATCTCATTGCTGCCGGCAATCTTCCATGTTTTAACTATTTCTTAGATCAACACATTACTTCATAAAAATCCCCAAACCGGGACAGGGATAGATGACTCTCCTCTCGCGATCTCTAGGCGACTCTGGTGCACGTCCGACCCACGGCACTGTTCATGGTGGGATCACCTCGATTCCCGTCCATGGTAGGCCAGGGTGGAGAGGGGGTTCCTCCACGTCGCACGGGCATCTCCTTCCGCCACTTGCCTGCGGAACAGCACCGAGTTTCACCCTAGCTCCTGGCTCTTGCTGCCGATAGCTAGGTTCCTCCAAAAATCCAGAGCAAATAGAAGGTTGACGCTGGCGATCTGCGTGGATGAAGAGGGAGAAGAGGCTGGTGAGAGGTCGCGGCAGGGGGAGCTTGGTGCCGGAGTTGGGATGGAGAAGATGGGACCTCGCGAAGGCGCTGCGCGTCCGGGTAATAGATCGGAAATGGTGAAGTCGAGGCAGGCGTTTGACAAGGCGTCCGAGGAAGGAGCGGCTCAATCAGCTAGGAGCAGATGCTTCAGCTTTTGTGTTGGCTCGTTTGGGCCAATTGCCATTGATTCCGAGCTCTTCACCCTCGGAGCAAATGTAGCGGTCGGCGAGCGAGCGATGCCAGAGTTTCGTGCGCCCGTGCTGGCGATAATGGTGTTGAATGCGCCCATTAATGGGCGGAAGCCTGGTCCGAAGACTGCCAAGGTACGAGACTTGCTCATGCGGGATCTGGAGCTCCAGGACATGGCGCGGAGTGGTGCAGGGAGCAAGGAGAAGCCACCGAGGTGGAGAGGACCAACAAGGAGGGCTCTGTCTCTGTTCTCGCAGGAGGTGCAGCGAGCGAATGCATGGATGCCGACGATGTGAACAAGCTGACAAAACCACCAGGGTTCTCGGGCCGGGATTTGAGAGCTGCTTCGACGCTCATGATCCTCAATCACCATGCGCGGCTGCTGGCGCTAATGGTGGAAGAGCTCGTGGTTTCAGAAACCTTGTAGGTGTTGCTCGTCCAGTTTTTACGGGAGTGACGAGGTCATGGCGATGCGGGCCGAGGGGTGTTGGGTGCCCTCGACTGGTCGTGGGCATGGAGGAAAAGGAGGTGGAGCTCCTTTTTGAGAAACTTTGGCATATTCCACAACATCTCAACAACCAGCACCGAGGAGAGAGGGGTATAAAAAACCAAGCCAACTGCTAGGGTTCGACGATCCCCTCCTCCGTCGCCATTGCCCCCTAATAGACCTGGGATATGTTATCTAGGAGTTGAAGAAGCCGAGGTGGTGGATCTGGAGCTTGAAGAAGGTACCATGGCTGATCGTGGCCGTGGTGGTAGAAATAGAGGGAGAGCTACTGGAGGCGAAAGAGGATATAATTGGAATAGACAGCAGCAAAATCAACAGTTCCAGCAGAATCCTCAACAACAGCAGCAGCAGTTCCAGGATTTCCAGCATAATCAAAATGGTTTTCCTTTCCCTCCACAACCTTATGGGTTTTTTCCTGGTGGGATGCCTCCTCCTTGGGCTTTCCAAGGTGCTTACCCTTAATTCCCTCCTCAGCAGTTTAGTTTCCAATCAAACCAGTGGATTGCACCACCTGTAGATGATTTGATGAGTGCATTTTTAGCATTACTATTTTATCAAGTTATCATCAAGTAGTGGTAGGATTTTTTATTTCACCGTGCTACTGCGCCTTTTATGCTTGTCTAAACAGGATCTTAAAATAATAAGTCAATAATGAAATATCAATGAAAACTGTAATTTTTTGGTATTTTGATGTGATAGAAATAATTTTTGCGCCCGGGCGAAAGGACAATGCGAGGACAGCTTCCAGGGATTTTGTCGGGCATCGGTACGGGCAAGGCCTGCCTGTACCGTCCGCCCGTACCACCCTCTAGGAGCACCGCCTCGTCAAATACTTTCACCTCCTGAAGATGGATTAGATATCAGACACACACAGCTCCGCGAAACCGAGGAACACGGCCCCGGATCAGATCTCAAGAAGGAACTTTGGAGAAGACAATATCCGGGCTGCTACGTGGATCCTAGGACGACAAGGCATCATCCCCTTCACCATCATCAGCCGCTGCACCTTCATCACCATCATCCTCCAACCATAGTTGTAATCTTGTTTGCCATTGTGGATTTGTATTCGAATTTGTTCCATTCCCTTAATTCATTCCACAAGATTATGATGATATTCTTGATTGTCTCCATGTGTGAGTAGTCTTATTAGTTCTTGGGCAGATGGAGAAACCCTAGCATGAATATATATGAGATGAACCTAAGATGATCTATAGTTCCAAGTATTAATGTGTGTTAGTTTTGTCTCTTGTTACTACATGTTGTGCACCATGTAATATTGCCTATTGGACTTGAGAGGGAACAACTCTTTGAAGTCTGGTAAAGCGAACAACGAGAAGTGACATTACCGTATCGGTGCTTTGACACATGAATAAGGGGAACTAGAAGGATACCCCGCGTGTTGCAGCGGGAATTTATCCGATAACTCTATTTTGTAAAAAACAAAAGGGTATAAGTTGATTGGAATAGGATATTATTTGTAGGAACATGCAGGATGCGTAAATATTCAAGAGGCTAACTTAAAAAAAACTGACTTGAAATGGTTATGTAGTTGGCGGCTAAAAGTTGATGATGTGGATAATTGGATGGCTTAAAAAATAGATGATGTGGCTTGCATGTAGAGTATTAATGAATGTTAGTGGGGGATGACATGGACAATTGGATGGCTAATAGAATGGATGATGTGGATAGCTTGCATGTTGAGATAGACAACATAAATAACCTTCTAGTGGGGTTTTGCTTTATAAGAGATATAGATAAGAGGGATTCATAAAGCTCATATCGATGACCATGGGGTACACCCCTTAATAGCGCTAGTCAATATGTGGCTACAGAAGGCTGGATGTTGTGGTTATTTAGAGATGCGATGATCGATGGCTTTCTAGGCGCATCTTATTACAGAACTCTCCCACACACACAACATGCTTGAAAGCATATTTTATCTTGATTAACATGAGTCCTAGTGCTAGAGGTGGATCCAATAATCCCTGAGAACACTTCGTCTTATAAAGTTCCAACCCTTTTTATATAACATTTTTACTGCTTTATTTACTTTCCTTGCAACCATTTACAACACCCTCTTTTATCATTTTAAGATTAGAACAAAAATATAAAGTAATCTTTAGTAGAAAGTAGAAACGGATATTAAGATCACTACTAACAACTCCTTGTGGTTTGATACTCTTATTTCGAAACTAGCTACCATGATCTGTGTTCTTGTAGTCGTCAAGCTATTTTCTGGCGCTGTTGCCCGGGAGCTCAGCGCTTTTGGTCTTTGTTCTTAGTTGCTTATCTATTATTGTTTTTACTAAAGTTGTTTGATAGTTTCAGGTAGTACCATGGCTGCTCTCGGGCTTATGAGTAAGCTTGATGCAGCTAAATATCTTGGAAGATTCAATCGAGGGTTCGTTAAGGAATTTCCAAATGGGAATGACATTGAATATTCTATTCATCCACGCTTTATTGCTATTATGAAGGAGAATAGTTTTGCAGGAGTTGATCCAGATGAGGATCATTATACTCATTTGCATTCTTTTACTGGGTTGTGTTGGACAATTAAATTGAGAAACTATACTGATGATGAAGTTAAGCTGTGGTGACACAGCATACCACTGCATGGTGTAGTACGCAAGTCGTTGATATAACACAAGTGAAACACCGTTCCACTCATATTACATCCCTCAGAGTGGTACAACAGAAATATATGCGAGTCCAAGGCATGTCTATAGAAGGATACACAATCTGTTTACAGAAGATCAACACAGCATCTTACTTTACAGTGAGGTAAAACTTCAAATAAAGCTCCATCAGAACGACTTGTAGTCTAACTTATTGCTAATCCTAGCTCTATAGATACTTGGCTTGCTATAGAACTCTAGCTACTTAGGTGCTAAGATTAGGGAAAGATTCCCTTCTATTACTAGTCTAATTTTCCACTTTACCTGATGCAGGAGGTGACTCCTTTGACTTCTTTGATTGGATTCTTCATCATGTTGCACTTGACTCCTTTGTCTTCGAGTTCCACGGTAGTTTCTCCTTCGGTGCCTTGATCTAAGAAGGGGGTTCCAATGGGAGGGAATGAGTACGAGCGTACTCAGCAAGTTCATATTAGGAAATAGGTGTATCATGCACTAGCTACAGCCACAGACCAGAAAGTCATAGGCGAATGCAAGTTTTCATAAACATTTTTTCAAAAGGTTTATTTTATTCTGAAAGCTATGCCCGTCAGTCTTCACAGGTTGAACAGAACTTCATGGAGTTCCTTTCCTGCCGCGTTCGTAGTTACCTTCCCGGAACAGGGAGTGCCAGCCACAATTTGATACACTCTGCAAAGTTGCGTTACTTTTTCCATAAGAGAACTTATCCTTGATACCAACCGGGTGTGCAACCCGTCCACACTTCCTTGGTGTGACGCCAGGTGTAAGATCCAAGCAGATCACTGCCTTCTCCGCGACCCTGCATACCCACCCTTTTGTCCATCCGTACATCCCCGGTAGACTTCTCCCGATCATACGGCTTTACCGCCAATGTACTATGGACAATACATCATAGACGGTAGAGCCTCTCATCCACACGGATGGGGATTTTAAAGTATTTCCCAACCTATTGTAGTGTTATCCCAACACCCAACCAGGCTCTATCAAGTCCGTTGATATGCAAGAGGGAAAAGATACAGCTGACTTCCCCAGAGCCATTATAGATCTTATGGTTAACGTGATATGTACGGTGCTAGAATCACTAGACGGCATTGGTAATTAGTCCTAGATGAATAGAACCCTTGCAATGGAACCTCCACCAATCAACACATACCATGGTTCCACTGCCCACCACATTGTCATATTCATAATTGTAAAATAGTATTTTGCTTTTCAATGCAGGAGTGATAAGTATAGTACTTTGCATATAGTTTGATAAAAAAATTAAATGACATGAGAAAGCGATGAACTTGCCTTTCTTGACTGCAAGATTATGCAGGCAAAAGCTTCGATACATGATAACTCTAAATTCTGAAATACCATCATTGTCCGGTAAGGATAATGTTTAAAGAATTGGCAAAGACGCTATGATGCATAGTATGAGATGCAATCGCCCCGAGCGTAACCTAACTTCGATGATTTAGGATGGATGAGTTGTAAACATTTCTTTAAGGTGTGTTGCACTTTTAGGATGATTCTCAAACAATATTCTTATTAGGGTTGGTGATATTATAGCATAAATAAGTGATATAATGCATCATAACAATCATACACACAAAGGAATGGTGGTTGCATAACAAGTCAAGAGTAGTTATCAATTTTTAAGTTCTACAGGACATGGTTGATGATTACTTATTGATGGGATTCGTAGCATAGAAAACAAAAAAATTCCCCGCAAGAACGAATAACAAGCCAAGATCCAATCTAGAAGATGGTAGCAACGAGAAGATCATGAGACTAACCCTCGAAGATTTCCAAAGCCTGCGAGATTAGATCTTGTTGTTGCTGTAGTCGATCACTTGCCGCTTTCGAAAGCGCGTAGAAGATCTTGACGGTGCCACAGTCGGGCAGCACCTCCGTACTCGGTCACACGTTCGGTGTTGATGATGACGTCCTCCTCCCCGTTCCAGCGGGCAGCAGAAGTAGTAGATCCTCCTTGGAATCCCGACAGCACGACGGTGTTGTGTTGGTGGCGGTGGAGATCTCCGGCAGGGCTTCGCCGTAAGCACTACGGGAGAGAGGTGGAGGAGGGAAGTGTGCTAGGGTTTGGGAGAGAGGGAGGTAGGGGCGCCGGCCAGGGGCCCCCTATGGGTGGTGCGGCCAAGTCATGGGGCTGCCCCCTCCCTCTCCTCCTCATTATATAGGTGGAACCCCAAGGGTTTGCCCAAAGTCTTCGAATAAGACCCTGATACGTCTCAAACGTATCTATAATTTCTTATGTTCCATGCTACTTTTATGATGATACTCACATGTTTTATACACATTATATGTCATATTTCTGCATTTTCCGGCACTAACCTATTGACGAGATGCCGAAGAGCCAGTTGTTGTTTTCTGCTGTTTTTGGTTTCAGAAATCCTACAAAGGAAATATTCTCGGAATTGGACGAAATCAACGCCCATGGTCTTATTTTTCCACGAGGCTTCCAGAAGACCGAGGGAGAAACGAAGTGGGGCCACAGGGCGCCGCCACACTAGGGCCGCGCGGCCTAAGGGGGGCCCGCGCCGCCCTAGCGTGTGGGTCCCTCGTGCCTCCTCCGACTCCGCCCTTCCGCCTACTTAAAGCCTTCGTCGCGAAAACCCCAGTACCGAGAGCCACGATACGGAAAACCTTCCAGAGACGCCGCCGCCGCCAATCCCGTCTCGGGGGATTCGGGAGATCGCCTCCGGCACCCTGCCGGAGAGGGGAATCATCTCCCGGAGGGCTCTTCATCGCCATGATCGCCTCCGGATCGATGTGTGAGTAGTTCACCCCTGGACTATGGGTCCATAGCAGTAGCTAGATGGTTGTCTTTGTAGGATAACGTTGCATAGAAAACAAAAATTTTCCTACCGCGAACACGCAATCCAAGCCAAGATGCAATCTAGAAGATGGTAGCAACGAGGGGGGTATCGAGTCTCACCCTTGAAGAGATTCCAAAGCCTACAAGATGAGGCTCTGATACGTCTCCAACGTATCGATAATTTCTTGTGTTCCATGCCACATTATTGATGTTATCTACATGTTTTATGCACACTTTATGTCATATTCGTGCATTTTCTGGAACTAACCTATTAACAAGATGCCGAAGTGCCGCTTGTCGTTTTCTCGCTGTTTTTGGTTTCGTAAATCCTAGTAAAGAAATATTCTCGGAATTGGACGAAATAAAAGCCCGGAGGCCTATTTTCTCACGAGGCTTCCGAAGTCCGAAGATGAGACGAAGAGGGGCCACGGGGTGGCCAAACCCTAGGGCGGCGCAGCCCCACCCCTGGCCGCGCCGGCCTATGGTGTGGGCCCCCCGTGCCGCCTCTTGACTTGCCCTTCCGCCTACAAATAGCCTCCGTGACGAAACCCCCGCACCGAGAGCCACGATACGGAAAACATTACCGAGACGCCGTCGCCGCCGATCCCATCTCGGGGGATCCCGGAGATCGCCTCCGGCACCCCGCCGGAGAGGGGAATCATCTCCCGGAGGACTCTACACCGCCATGGTCGCCTCCGGAGTGATGAGTGAGTAGTCTACCCCTGGACTATGGGTCCATAGCAGTAGCTAGATGGTTGTCTTCTCCCCATTGTGCTATCATTGTCGGATCTTGTGAGCTGCCTAACATGATCAAGATCATCTATCCGTAATTCTATATGTTGCGTTTGTTGGGATCCGATGAATAGAGAATACTTGTTATGTTGATTATCAAAGTTATTCATGTGTTGTTTATGATCTTGCATGCTCTCCGTTATTAGTAGATGCTCTGGCCAAGTAGATGCTTTTAACTCCAAGAGGGAGTACTTATGCTCGATAGTGGGTTCATGCCCGCATTGACACCGGGACGAGTGACAGAAAGTTCTAAGGTTGTGTTGTGCTGTTGCCACTAGGGATAAAACATTGATGCTATGTCTAAGGATGTCGTTGTTGATTACATTACGCACCATACTTAATGCAATTGTCTGTTGCTAGCAACTTAATACTGGAGGGGGTTCGGATGATAACCTGAAGGTGGACTTTTTAGGCATAGATGCAGTTGGATGGCGGTCTATGTACTTTGTCGTAATGCCCAATTAAATCTCACTATACTCATCATGATATGTATGTGCATGGTCATGCTCTCTTTATTTGTCAATTGCCCAACCGTAATTTGTTCACCCAACATGCTCGTTCGTCTTATGGGAGAGACACCTCTAGTGAACCGTGGACCCCAGTCCAATTCTCTTTATCGAAATACAATCTACTTGCAATACTTGTTTTTACTGTTTTCTCTGCAAACA
The DNA here is from genome assembly GCF_022539505.1 of Lolium rigidum. NCBI lineage: Eukaryota > Viridiplantae > Streptophyta > Magnoliopsida > Poales > Poaceae > Lolium > Lolium rigidum. The sequence continues at coordinate 229,977,310 of NC_061512.1, read as the reverse complement.
ATCATCATCCACACAATACGGTTAATCCTTTGTTACAGCAAGCCGGTGAGATTGACAACCTCACTCGTTTCGTTGGGGCAAAGTACTTTGGTTGTGTTGTGCAGGTTCCACGTTGGCGCCGGAATCTCCGGTGTTGCGCCGCACTACATCCCGCCGCCATCAACCTTCAACGTGCTTCTTGGCTCCTCCCTGGTTCGATAAACCTTGGTTTCTTTCCGAGGGAAAACTTGCTGCTGTGCGCATCATACCTTCCTCTTGGGGTTGCCCAACGAACGTGTGAAATACACGCCATCAAGCTCTTTTTCCGGCGCCGTTGCCGGTGAGATCAAGACACGCCGCAAGGGGAGTCTCCACTTCTCAATCTCTTTACTTTGTTTTTGTCTTGCTTTATTTTATTTACTACTTTGTTTGCTGCACTAAATCAAAATACAAAAAAATTAGTTGCTAGTTTTACTTTATTTACCTGTCTTGTTTGCTATATCAAAAACACAAAAAAATTAGTTTACTTGCATTTACTTTATCTAGTTTGCTTTATTTACTATTGCTAAAATGGCCAACCCTGAAAATACTAAGTTGTGTGACTTCACTAGCACAAATAATAATGATTTCTTATGCACACCTATTGCTCCACCTTGCTACTACGACGAGAATTCTTTGAAATTAAACCCGCTTTCATCGAATCTTGTCATGAACCATCAATTTTCCGGTGTTAGTTCCGATGATGCTGCTGCCCATCTCAATAATTTTGTTGAACTATGTGAAATGCAAAAATATAAAGATGTAGATGGTGATATTATTAAACTAAAATTGTTCCCTTTCTCATTAAGAGGAAGAGCTAAAGATTGGTTGCTATCTCTCGCCTAAGAATAGTATTGATTCATGGACTAAATGCAAGGATGCTTTTATTGGTAGATATTATCCCCCGCTAAAATTATATCTTTGAGGAGTAGCATAATGAATTTTAAACAATTAGATACTGAACATGTTGCTCAAGCTTGGGAAAGAATGAAATCTCTCGGTTAAAAATTGCCCAACCCATGGATCGACTACTTGGATGATCATCCAAACCTTCTATGCGAGGACTAAATTTTTCTTCGCGGAATTTATTGGATTCAGTCTGCTGGAGGTACCTTTATGTCCATCACTCTTGGTGAAGCAACAAAGCTTCTTGATAATATGATGATCAACTACTCTGAATGGCACACGGAAAGAGCTCCACAAGGTAAGAAGGTAAATTCTGTTGAAGAATCATCTTCCTTGAATGATAAGGTTGATGCTATTATGTCTATGCTTGCGAATGATAGGACTAATGTTGATCCTAATAATGTTCCGTTAGCTTCATTGGTTGCACAAGAAGAACATGTTGATGTAAACTTCATTAAAAATAATAATTTCAACAACAATGCTTATCGGAACAATTCTAGTAATAACTATAGGCCATATCCTTATAATAATGGCAACGGCTATGGTAATTCTTATGGAAATTCTTACAACAATAATAGGAATTCACCCCCTGGACTTGAAGCCATGCTTAAAGAATTTATTAGTACACAAACTGCCTTTAACAAATCTGTTGAGGAAAAGCTCAATAAAATTGATATTCTTGTTTCTAGAGTTGATAGTCTTGTTTCTGATGTTGATCTTTTGAAATCGAAAGTTATGCCTAATGAGAATCATCATAATAAAATTGTTACTACAGCAAATTCCATCCAAGTTAGAATTAATGAGAATATAAGATTAATGGCTGAACTGCGTGCTAGGTGGGATAGAGAAGAAAATGAAAAACTAGCTAAAGAGAAGAATATAGCTAAAGTTTGGACTATTACCACCACTAGTAATGCTAATGCTACACATGTTGCTGCACGTCCTACTCATACTAATAAAAGAATTGGTGTTAGCAATGTTTCCACTTCTAATGCAAAGCGCGAAAAACTTCTCGAAACTGCTAAAGCTACTTGAAACCGCTCGTGATAAAGTCGCTGAAATTTTTTCCAACATTGGGGATGATGATCCCATTGCTTTAGATTATAATGGTTTGAATTTTGATGATTGCCACATCTCTGAAGTTATAAAGTTCTTGCAAAAACTTGCTAAAAGTCCTAATGCTAGTGCTATAAATTTGGCTTTCACGCATCATATTACAAATGCTCTCATAAAAGCTAGAGAAGAGAAACTAGAGCGCGAAGCCTCTATTCCTAAAAAGTTAGAAGATGGTTGGGAGCCCATCATTAAGATGAAGGTTAAAGATTTTGATTGTAATGCTTTATGTGATCTTGGTGCAAGTATTTCGTTATGCCGAAGAAAATTTATAATATGCTTGACTTGCCACCGCTGAAAAATTGTTATTTGGATGTTAATCTTGCTGATCATTCTACAAAGAAACCTTTGGGTAAAGTTGATAATGTTCGCATTACCGTTAACAATAATCTTGTTCCCGTTGATTTTGTTGTCTTGGATATTGAATGCAATGCATCTTGTCCAATTATATTGGGAAGACCTTTTCTTCGAACTCGTTGGTGCTATTATAGATATGAGGGAAGGAAATATAAAATATCAATTTCCTCTCAAGAAAGGTATGGAACACTTCCCTAGAAAGAGAATGAAGTTACCTTATGATTCTATCATTAGAACAAATTATGATGTTGATGCTTCATCTCTTGATGTTACTTGATACACACTTTCTGCGCCTAGCTGAAAGGCGTTAAAGAAAAGCGCTTATGGGAGACAACCCATGTTTTTACCTACAGTACTTTGTTTTTATTTTGTGTCTTGGAAGTTGTTTACTACTGTAGCAACCTCTCCTTATCTTAGTTTTGAGTTTTGTTGTGCCAAGTTAAGCCGTTGATAGAAAAGTAAGTACTAGATTTGGATTACTGCGCAGTTCCAGATTTCTTTGCTGTCACGAATCTGAGCCCACTGCCCTGCAGGAAGCTCAGAAAATTATGCCAATTTACGTGCATGATCCTCAGATATGTACGCAACTTTCATTCAATTTGAGCATTTTCATTTGAGCAAGTCTGGTGCCATTTTAAAATTCGTCAATACGAACTGTTCTGTTTTGACAGATTCTGCCTTTTATTTCGCATTGCCTCTTTCGCTATGTTGGATGAATTTCTTTGATCCACTAATGTCCAGTAGCATTATGCAATGTCCAGAAGTGTTAAGAATGATTGTGTCACCTCTGAATATGTCAATTTATATTGTGCACTAACCCTCTAATGAGTTGTTTCGAGTTTGGTGTGGAGGAAGTTTTCAAGGATCAAGAGAGGAGTATGATGCAACATGATCAAGGAGAGTGAAAGCTCTAAGCTTGGGGATGCACCCGGTGGTTCACCCCTGCATATATCAAGAAGACTCAAGCGTCTAAGCTTGGGGATGCCCAAGGCATCCCCTTCTTCATCAACAAATTATCGAGTTCCTCCCCGAAACTACATTTTTATTCGGCCACATCTTATGTGCTTTTTCTTGGAGCGTCGGTTTGTTTTTATTTTTGTTTTGTTTGAATAAAATGGATCCTAGCATTCACTTTATGGGAGAGATACACGCTCCGCTGTAGCATATGGACAAATATGTCCTTGGTTTCTACTCATAGTATTCATGGCGAAGTTTCTCCTTCGTTAAATTGTTATATGGTTGGAATTGGAAAATGATACATGTAGTAATTGCTATAAATGTTTTGGGTAATGTGATACTTGGCAATTGTTGTGCTCATGTTTAAGCCCTTGCATCATATGCTTTGCACCCATTAATGAAGAAATACATAGAGCATGCTAAAATTTGGTTTGCATATTTGGTTTCTCTAAGGTCTAGATAATTTCTAGTATTGAGTTTGACCAACAAGGAAGACGGTGTAGAGTCTTATAATGCTTTCAATATGTCTTTTATGTGAGTTTTGCTGCACCGGTTCATCCTTGTGTTTGTTTCAAATAACCTTGCTAGCCTAAACCTTGTATCGAGAGGGAATACTTCTCATGCATCCAAAATACTTGAGCCAACCACTATGCCATTTGTGTCCACCATACCTACCTATACTACATGGTATTTTCCCGCCATTCCAAAGTAAATTGCTTGAGTGCTACCTTTAAAACTCCATCATTCACCTTTGCAATATATAGCTCATGGGACAAATAGCTTAAAAACTATTGTGGTATTGAATATGTAATTATGCACTTTATCTCTTATTAAGTTGCTTGTTGTGCGATAACCATGTTTACGGGGAACGCCATCAACTCATTGTTGAATTTCATGTGAGTTGCTATGCATGTTCGTCTTGTCTGAAGTAAGGGCGATCTACACTGAGTTGAATGGTTTGAGCATGCATATTGTGAGAGAAGAACATTGGGCCGCTAACTAAAGCCATGATTCATGGTGGAAGTTTCAGTTTTGGACAAATATCCTCAAATCTCTAATGAGAAAAGAATTAATTGTTGTCAAATGCTTAAAGCATTAAAAGAGGAGTCCATTATCTCGTTGTCTATGTTGTCCCGGTATGGATGTCTAAGTTGAGAATAATCAAAAGCGAGAAATCCAAATGCGAGCTTTCTCCTTAGACCTTTGTACAAGGCGGCATAGAGGTACCCCTTTGTGAAACTTGGTTAAAGCATATGTATTGCGGTGATAATCCGGTAGTCCAAGCTAATTAGGACAAGGTGCGGGCACTATTAGTACACTATACATGAGGCTTGCAACTTATAAGATATAATTTACATGATGCATATGCTTTATTACTACCGTTGACAAAATTGTTTCATGTTTTCAAAATAAAAGCTCTAGCACAAATATAGCAATCGATGCTTTTCCTCTATGAGGACCATTCTTTTACTTTTAATGTTGAGTCGGTTCACCTATTTCTCTCCACCTCAAGAAGCAAACACTTGTGTGAACTGTGCATTGATTCCTACATACTTGCTTATTGCACTTATTATATTACTCTATGTTGACAATATCCATGAGATATATATGTTACAAGTTGAAAGCAACCGCTGAAACTTAATCTTCTTTTGTGTTGCTTCAATACCTTTACTTTGAATTATTGCTTTATGAGTTAACTCTTATGCAAGACTTATTGATGCTTGTCTTGAAGTGCTATTCATGAAAAGTCTTTGCTTTATGATTCACTTGTTTACTCATGTCATACACATTGTTTTGATCGCTGCATTCTCTACATATGCTTTACAAATAGTATGATCAAGTTTATGATGGCATGTCACTCCGTAAATTATCTTTGTTATCGTTTTACCTGCTCGGGACGAGCGATAACTAAGCTTGGGGATGCTGATACGTCTCCAACGTATCGATAATTTCTTGTGTTCCATGCCACATTATTGATGTTATCTACATGTTTTATGCACACTTTATGTCATATTCGTGCATTTTTCGGAACTAACCTATTAACAAGATGCCGAAGTGCCGATTGTCTGTTTTACTGTTTTTGGTTTCGTAAATCCTAGTAAAGAAATATTCTCGGAATTGGACGAAATAAAAGCCCGGAGGCCTATTTTCTCACGAGGCTTCCGGAAGTCCGAAGATGAGACGAAGAGGGGC
>NC_061512.1:229926649-229971666 GCF_022539505.1 Lolium rigidum | reverse complement strand
GCATTCAGTTGCATGCTGCTTTATTTGCTTAATATCCATGAGATATATATGTTACAAGTTGAAAGCAACCGCTGAAACTTAATCTTCTTTTGTGTTGCTTCAATACCTTTACTTTGAATTATTGCTTTATGAGTTAACTCTTATGCAAGACTTATTGATGCTTGTCTTGAAGTGCTATTCATGAAAAGTCTTTGCTTTATGATTCACTTGTTTACTCATGTCATACACATTGTTTTGATCGTTGCATTCTCTACATATGCTTTACAAATAGTATGATCAAGTTTATGATGGCATGTCACTCCGGAAATTATCTTTGTTATCGTTTTACCTGCTTCGGGACGAGCGGAACTAAGCTTGGGGATGCTGATACGTCTCCAACGTATCGATAATTTCTTGTGTTCCATGCCACATTATTGATGTTATCTACATGTTTTATGCACACTTTATGTCATATTCGTGCATTTTACGGAACTAACCTATTAACAAGATGCCGAAGTGCCGATTCTTTGTTTTACTGCTGTTTTTGGTTTCAGAAATCCTAGTAAAGAAATATTCTCGGAATTGGACGAAATAAAAGCCCAGAGGCCTATTTTCTCACGAGGCTTCCAGAAGTCCGAAGATGAGACGAAGAGGGGCCACGGGGTGGCCAAACCCTAGGGCGGCGCAGCCCCACCCCTGGCCGCGCCGGCCTATGGTGTGGGCCCCCCGTGCCGCCTCTTGACTTGCCCTTCCGCCTACAAATAGCCTCCGTGACGAAACCCCCAGTACCGAGAGCCACGATACGGAAAACATTACTGAGACGCCGTCGCCGCCGATCCCATCTCGGGGATCCTGGAGATCGCCTCCGGCACCCTGCCGGAGAGGGGAATCATCTCCCGGAGGACTCTACACCGCCATGGTCGCCTCCGGAGTGATGAGTGAGTAGTCTACCCCTGGACTATGGGTCCATAGCGGTAGCTAGATGGTTGTCTTCTCCCCATTGTGCTATCATTGTCGGATCTTGTGAGCTGCCTAACATGATCAAGATCATCTATCTCGTAATTCTATATGTTGCGTTTGTTGGGATCCGATGAATAGAGAATACTTGTTATGTTGATTATCAAAGTTATTCATGTGTTGTTTATGATCTTGCATGCTCTCCGTTATTAGTAGATGCTCCGGCCAAGTAGATGCTTTTAACTCCAAGAGGGAGTACTTATGCTCGATAGTGGGTTCATGCCCGCATTGACACCTGGGACGATGTGACGAAAGTTCTAAGGTTGTGTTGTGCTTGTTGCCACTAGGGATAAAACATTGATGCTATGTCTAAGGATGTCGTTGTTGATTACATTACGCACCATACTTAATGCAATTGTCCGTTGCTAGCAACTTAATGCTGGAGGGGTTCGGATGATAACTTCGAAGGTGGACTTTTTAGGCATAGATGCGAGTTGGATGGCGGTCTATGTACTTTGTCGTAATGCCCAATTAAATCTCACTATACTCATCATGATATGTATGTGCATGGTCATGCTCTCTTTATTTGTCAATTGCCCAACCGTAATTTGTTCACCCAACATGCTCGTTCGTCTTATGGGAGAGACACCTCTAGTGAGCTCGTGGACCCCAGATCCAATTCTCTTTCTCGAAATACAATCTACCGCAATACTTGTTTTTACTGTTTTCTCTGCAAACAATCATCATCCACACAATACGGTTAATCCTTTGTTACGAGCAAGCCGGTGAGATTGACAACCTCACCGTTTCGTTGGGGCAAAGTACTTTGGTTGTGTTGTGCGGGTTCCACGTTGGCGCCGGAATCTCCGGTGTTGCGCCGCACTACATCCCGCCGCCATCAACCTTCAACGTGCTTCTTGGCTCCTCCTGGTTCGATAAACCTTGGTTTCTTTCTGAGGGAAAACTTGCTGCTGTGCGCATCATACCTTCCTCTTGGGGTTGCCCAACGAACGTGTGAAATACACGCCATCAGGCTCTTGTTGCTGCGGTAGACGTTCACTTGCCGCTTGCAAAAGCGCGTAGAAGATCTTGATCACGATCGCTTCCGGCGCCACGAACGGGCAGCACCTCCGTACTTGGTCACACGTTCGGTTGTTGATGAAGACGACGTCCACCTCCCCATTCCGGCGGGCAGCGGAAGTAGTAGCTCCTCTTGAATTCGACAGGCACGACGGCGTGGTGTCGGTGGTGGTGGAGAAATCCGGCGGAGCTTCGCTTAAGCGTGCGGGATGTGGTGGAGGAGAGAGACCGCTAGGGTTTGGGGAGAGAGGGGGTTGGGCGCCGGCCCTCTAAGGGGTGCGGCCAAGGCTGAGGCTTAAAGTGATCAGCCCCCCTCTCCTATGCCCCTCATTATATAGGTGGAAGCACCAAGAGTTCTAGTCCAAATCTTCGAATAAGACCCCAACACTAAAACCTCCCATATGTGGGAAACCTACTCAAGGAGGAGTCCTACCCAAGGTGGGACTCCCACCTTTCCTTGAGGTGGGTTGGCCGGCCACCCTAGGGAGTCCACCTTGGACTCCTCCCCTTTAGGGTTGGCTGGTCATGCAAGGTGGAGTCCCTCCGGGACTCTACTTTCCATGGTGATTTCTTCAGGACTTTTCTAGAACCTTCTAGAACCTGCCATAAATGCACCGGATCATTTCCAAACTTGGAATATGACTTCCTATATATGAATCTTATTCTCCGGACCATTCCGAACTCCTCGTGATGTCCGGGATCTCATCCGAGACTCCGAACAAATATTCGAACTCCATTCCATATTCAAGTTCTACCATTTCAACATCCAACTTTAAGTGTGTCACCCTACGGTTCGTGAACTATGCGGACATGGTTGAGTACTCACTCCGACCAATAACCAATAGCGGGATCCGGAGATCCATAATGGCTCCCACATATTCAACGATGACTTTAGTGATCGAATGAACCATTCACATACGATACCAATTCCCTTTGTCACGCGATATTTTACTTGTCCGAGGTTTGATCTTCGGTATCACTCTATACCTTGTTCATCCTCGTCTCTGACAAGTACTCTTTACTCGTACCGTGGTATGTGGTCTCTTATGAACTTATTCATATGCTTGCAAGACATTAGACGACATTCCACCGAGAGGGCCCAGAGTATATCTATCCGGCATCGGGATGGACAAATCCCACTGTTGATCCATATGCCTCAACTCATACTTTCCTGATACTTAATCCCACCTTTATAACCACCCATTTACGCGAGTGGCGTTTGATGTAATCAAAGTACCTTTCCGGTATAAGTGATTTACATGATCTCATGGTCATAAGGACTAGGTAACTATGTATCGAAAGCTTATAGCAAATAACTTAATGACGTGATCTTATGCTACGCTTAATTGGGTGTGTCCATTACATCATTCATACAATGATATAACTTTGTTATTAATAACATCCAATGTTCATGATTATGAAACTAATCATCCATTAATCAACAAGCTAGTTAAGAGGCATACTAGGGACTCTTTGTTTGTCTACATATCACACATGTACTAATGTTTCGGTTAATACAATTATAGCATGATATATAAACATTTATCATAAACATAAAGATATAAATAATAACCACTTTATTATTGCCTCTAGGGCATATCTCCTTCAGTCTTCTTTTGTAGAATCCGTCACAATATTTAGAACTCTTCTAAATCTAGCATAGACAACTTCTAGCTCATTGTGCTACCTTTTAAACAACACTTAATCTAATTTGAGATTGAAATTATATTTTATATGTGACAAAACCAATATCGGTGTAACACCTTACAGCGATTTGTTTGTCATTTCTTCATACAAAAAAAAATATATATATATATAGACAAAAGTTTTAGTATGTAACCTTACTCCAGCGCTAGCTATCGTTGCCGTCTACTTGTGTGCCAAGATTCGTGCTAGAAATAATCAATACTATTGCTAAATGGCCTAATTCCTTTTTAGTGGCCCGATGCACTGCTAAGGTCTGGCTCTCTGGCAGACCGGCTCGCAGACTCTGTGCTCTGCATAGTGGAGAGCCGTTGGGCTTGTCGCCTTTTGTACCGGAGATGTTGTGTTTGGCATGTATCGCTCCTCTTGCGCAAAGTCGTGGTAGCTTTGTCCCATCTCGCTCAGCGGACATCCCCCGCCCTCCCAATTCACCCCCTTCCCGCACCTCCACCTCCCCAGAGGCCCAGATCTGTCACACATCGATGCGCATCCAGGTGAATGGCGGTGGCCTCGCAGTTCCCTGCTCCGCGCTTTTTCCGGTGACGGCATGCCTTTCCGCCCCCTACACCTCCTCCGCACATCCATCCCCGTCGATCTGCAAACCATCCCCGGCGCTGGTGAAGATGCTCGCAGGGAAACTGGTCCGCCGATGCTGCCGCCATCCTCCGCATGCCCGCTCGCCGACGCGGAGGAGCTTCAGGCGGCGTCGCTGCTCCCGTCGTGGCCGCACCTCGGCGCCGTCTACGACGTGCTCCTCGCGGCCGTCGCCGCCGCCGACACTAATAAGTCCCCGACCGCCGCCTTCCTCACCGCCCTACTGGCGCTCTTCGCCTCCGACTCCGAGGACCCGCGCGCGCCTTCATGCGCCGCTCCATGGCCAACGCGCTCCTCCGTTCGCCAACACGGCCTCGTCGCTGCCCTCCTCCTCCGCGGTGTCGTCAGGTGGAGCACCTGGCACCGCGGGTTCTTGATGCGGCCATGCGGGTGCTGCTGCCGCTGCACCGGACCAGGTGGCTGCACGCCTACCACCTTAATCTCGCCTACTGTGTGCTGCAGTTCGTGCACAAGGACCCGGGGCTCGCCTGCGCGGTCGTATAGGGGGTTCTCCGGGGGGTGGCGGTCACCACTACCAGAAGGAGGTGCTGCTGCTCATCGACGAGCAGAAGGAGATCCTGGAGGCGCTCGAGCAGCACCAGTTCGATGCCCTCGCCCTGCCCGTATACAACCGGATCGCGCGCTGCCCCACCAGCTGCAGCTCCCAGGTTTGTTCGTCTTTCCCGTCAATTGATTTCTTGTCTGAAATTTAATTTAGAAGTTCTCCACTGGGGGATTGAAATTAGATCGAAGATGGCCTTCCGTTCTTTTTCCAACAGCGAGCATCTTTGCTGAATTGATGTAGATGTGGTCTGATTTGATGTAGATGTTGTCTGAATTAATGTACTGCAGCTAGTATGAATTTTCGTAGCATTACGGAATATGGGTGCTGCAGTAGAGCAAGTCTCAATTTTTGTAGGTGGCAAGTAATGCTTTTGTACTTCATTCAGTGTCAAACTTCATTCTATATAATTCAGTACCTGTTAAATATGCAGTCTGAAGCCTGGCTTAGACTGAATTGGTGTCAAATTGCTCTGCAATTTCTGTACCGCTGGCATCATTCTCGTATTTGAACCTGTGATTCAAATACTACCTTGACGTTGATGCAGCGGCTCCTGCTTGTCCGCTCAGGCGTTAATTTAAGATTGTTGATGCATATATGAGAAGCACGGAATGACACTAGTACAAATTCCTCTTTGTTCACCATGCAGGTTCTTCATATGGAAGGGCACATATATTGAGCACCTAAAGTCATCGGGGATAATGGCAGCAGATCCATCTGGCGTCTTTGAAGGCCAGATCAAGTCTGCACCTGCTGTGGCGTCATCAGACAGCTTGGCAGAGGTGCTTAATCAGCTCCGCCAGGTGAACGAGGGCATACCCAACATAAACACCGGTTTAGCTGAGGCAAGAATGGCTTACATGGGTGTTTTCTGCACTCCAAGGATAACCAGGATGATTGTGTTGTCCCTGTTCTATGTTTGGCTTGGCTGCACTCTCGCTAAGTTCATCCAGATGTGATGCTCATTAGGGTAAGGAATTTGGTAGTTTCAGTTCTGATTTAGTCTAGGAATTTCGTGTAGGGATAATTTGTACACGGATGAGATTGCATTTGGTGTGTAGCCATGTACCAGATTGTAAGAGTGACTAATGGTTTAAATGTATGATGTTATCTAATTTAGACCACCATCCCAACTCGATTTTTACACTTTGCAGGAGTAAGTTCTTTGTTTGGGTGATGTAGTTTATAATTGGGGCAACAGGATTGGTGCAATTTAGCTTGTGAATCTTTTCTGTCAGTTTGTTCTTTAAACAATCTACCAGTGTCATACATCACTACTTGAAACATCTACCGGTGCCATTCATCACTAATGTCAATGATGCCCTTCTGAACCTGAACTATTAGGAGCTGTTCCAGTGGTCGTCTTTCTGCTAGTTATAGTTAGTGCTTTTATAATTCGGTTTTGGCTCTTGTTTAAATGATCCTCTAGAAGATGATGTCAATCAAGAGGTCAAAATGGAACTCGATGGTTGATGTTAGTGATGAAAACGAGATGTCAAGCAAGTGGCTAAACATATATTCGAGGTACTGATAGCCTTATAAGGATGGTACGGCTGGTCTCGACGTAAGTGCTATAGAGAAAGTCAAACGGGAAGATATCATCCACATTCCTAAATTATGTCAATGTATTCGAGGTACCGATAGCCTTATATTGAAGGTGCGATTGACCACATCGTAGGTGCTGATAGAGCATTTGAAACATTGAGAGATCATCCACAACCCTAATTTCTATAAAAATAATACAGATGCCCATAGCCCTTTTCTGAAGGTGCGGGCATTTTAAATGCTAAGAGATCACCCACCAACCACTTGATGCAAGAAATATATTTGAGGTGCCGATAGCATTATATTCAAGGTGCGGTGTGACCCCAGCGTACGTGGTGGTAGAGCATTTGAAACGCTAAGAGATCTTCCATAATCCTAAATGCTATAAATATAATCGAGGTACTGATAGCCACCTTTTGTAGGTGCGGATGATCCCAACGTCGGTGCTTGTAGATCTATTCAAACGCTAAGATAGCCATCTTTTGTAGGTGTTGTTCGAGAAATTCGAACGCCAAGAGGACATTCACACTATCAAATGCTAGAATAATTCGAGAAGGTGCCGATTGCACCATTTGAGAAGGTGCGGCATTCACTGATTGTAGGAGCTGCAAGTGCGGTATGCATTGCCTGTCGGTTCCGCAAGGCGCGGTATCTATAATACATCCCCAGGTACTGAGCGCCCCCTTAGGAAGGTATGACATATACCTAAGCTACGCGCTTTTTAATAGTGTACCACTGTATTGTTTGCATTATTGTCGATGTACCGATAACAATGTGGTTGGGGTACCGATTGCACCATTTGAAAAGGTGCGGTATGCAGTGACTGCGGGTGCTGCAAGGCACGATATGTATAATACGTCCCTAGGTACCGAATGTCCTTTTTTAGCGAGGTGCAACATAATACGTCCCTAGTTATGTTGTGGTACCGAAAAATATTTGGTACTTCATATATATGAAGTAGGTGCTGAATTAAAACTAGGTGCTGAAGTTGCTTGAGGTTCCAAGCTTGAGTTATTTTCACTTACAATGTGATTAATTCTCTAGTACTTAATAAATCCAACCATGGTACTCCATTCGCATCACGCAGGGTGCTTAAAGAGGATGGGTTAGGTGCTGAACCATGAAGGGCGTCCATCGGGCTTGTTGTGAAAATGTGTGATCCGTTTTATGGTTCTGCATAATTCGGTGGGATTTCTCTTCTTCAGCACAAGACGTGATATTCATTTATTAGATTAGTTCCGTCACTTTTAACGAGTACTTAATTAGATAAGGTGTGGTGCTGAAATAAGATGCAGGTAGCCAGGTACTAGCACGCCACGTTGCAGACTTGGACTTGATACATGATGTTGTTTTAGTGCTTTACATATTATGAAGCATTTTTGCTGTCTCTGTACATAGATGGCAATCTTGCTGTGCTTTGATCGAGAGAAGATTGATGCAGCCATTGCCGCAGTCGCAGAAATGTAATCAAGGTATTTAATATAGTTCAGGTTTTACCAGCTGCTATAGGTACTGATTGCCTATTCTATGATGTACTTAGTAGTAATACTATAGGTACTGAATGGAGTGTGGTGCTGAAGTGTTTAGCGCCGGATCGTTTTGTTCTTCTCTCGGTTCTATTCAGTACCTCGTAGAATAATCTAGGTTGTTTTGTTCAGTACCTGGCTTGAGATGATCATGTATGTTTTATTTGGGATTAAGCACCTGGTACTAGGAATTATCGTTGAAAGTCCATTAGGGATATTTTATCTTTCAGTATAAGTATAAGGTTGATTCATCTAGGATCGGACATTTATACAGATTTTTTTTTTTGAGAATTCGGCAAGTGAGCTGCTCGATATATTAATAGAAGAAGATTGACCCAGTTAATCAGGGAAACCGGGCCCAAAAACCGCAAAGCGAAACCGAGTCGAAAACCCGAGAAGTGGAACAAGACTAACACACACCCTAAAACGCCACAAAGTCGAAGTCTCCACAGGCGGCGCCTTCAAGAAGGTAGCGGCATAGCTGACGCCGTCGCCCGCTCCGAAGGAGCTTGGGTTTTCACCCGGAGACCACACGACACACACAACGGCAGGAGATTCCGCACGCGATGACGCCTGCAAGAAGGGGAACGACACCAAAAGGCGCCGCCGCCATCGGCACCGGCCAGACACAGTGCAGAACTTTCGTCCGGCATCCTCTCCTCCGTTGGTACTCTTGCGGTCTTGCCCACCGATGTTTCAGTATTAAACTGGGTACTGAATGTTTACAATCTTGGTACTGAATATGGTTTGAAACTACACAATCTGACAAATGTTGGGTGCTGAAGTACAATAACCGAGGTGCGAGATAAAGGCATTATTGGTACCAAATATTGGTTAGCTATTGTTAACAACTCATCGTTTGGTCATTCAGCACCTAACATATCGTCTTTAAGCACCTGATTCCAATCCATCAAATGCTTAGAGCATGTTTCAGATCTCACACGTAATCCAGAGCTCACAACACTCTGACCTCAAGTGCTGCACGCTAGGAAATTAATACGAGTAGTACGTCCGTAGCCTGCAACTGTCTGCGTAATCTCAGGCACCTGACACCCGTGGTCTGCTACCGTCGATGCAAGTAGCTGAATTCAAAAATAGTGCCGGACCATGGGCTAGTGCCTCCTGCGAGCTGGACGAGAACGGAAATAAATTTGAATCCAAAGCATCTACGCAACACGAGACAAGCTAAAAACTGCAAACCGATTCAAAATTCTGCATGCCACAGGAACCCATGTGAGAATCAAGGAGAGAGAAAAACTCTTTTACTCCTTTTCCATGGTCACACTACAAACTAAAAGCACCAATCCCAAAGCAAATGGACGGTAATGATAGCTAGCGCTGGGGTAAGGTTACATTCTGGTATATGCTCATAACACTTTATAGCATATGATATCTGATTGTGTACATATTATTCGTGATCTATAATCACTCATGTGTTTTTACTCATTGAGTGTCAGATACACTCAAGTCTTGTTAAAACTTCACATGACAAGAATATTTTCTTAATATTTCTATATTGAACTATTTTCAATATCCATTCTATGTACTTTGACTTAAACTTATTTTGTGTTTCAATCTATCTTCATAGATCTTGACACTAGATATGTTTCAGTCCATATCCTTTCATTGAAATTAATTTCTCAATGAAACCTTTTAATCAAGTATATAATTACATCATTTATAACTAACTATATGTCACCTACATAAAGTATTATAAATGTGTCTTAGCGCTCCCACTTAATTTCTTGCAAATGCAACCCTCTTCATCGTCTCTGATGAAATCAAAAACTCTTTGACTATTTCATCTGGTGAAGATTCCAACTCCTCAATACTTACTTCATCCAATTGAAGTTCGTATACCTATCTAGTATTCCACGGACCAGCAAAACTCTTGGTTGTATCTTGTATACACCATTAATACATACTTCTGATAAGTAATGTATTTTGCCATCCTACTAGCATATCTCATAAAAGAAATATGTAGTGATTACTAGAATAATCCACATAGACTATAAGCATTGCTACGGAAGATCTAATCTTATCGTAGTCAACTCTTTGAACTTTGTCGTAAACAATTTTTCAACAAGTCGAGCTTCTTCAAAGATATTTCATCTAAGTCTATAGATCCATTTACTTTCAAAAAGTATTCATCTATTATGGATTTCATGGTGCATGGCCATTTTAACGGAGTTAGGGCCCATCATAACTTCTTTGCTTGTAGTTGGTTTATCATTGTTCAAAATCAATCCTTTGTCCACAAATCATTTATTTGATCACAAAGTAAACCATACCTACAAGGTTCAATATGTACTTCGATCTCCATGGCTAAAACACTTTGTAGTCATAGGAGCCATGATCGTCGTGGCCGCTTCGGAACCAATTCCGATGCTGCGCTACTATGATCATTATGCTCAGGTTCATAAACCTTATCAAGTTCTATTGTCATCCCACTCAAAAACTTCGCTAGAAACAATTTCTTGGAAATAAGAAACATTGACAAACACTTTTGTCTTTGTCTCCATTGTGGGAAGAATTCCCAATCAATTCTCTGGGATAACCAACAAAGACATTCATCCGATTTTGGTTGTAAACTTATTTACTTATGCTATGCATACCAAAATTTAATAAAAGACTATTAGGGTTTATACCCATGTCATAACTCGTATGATGTCATTTCAACGGATCATGATGATGCTCTATTCAGTGTAAAGCAGTAGTCTCTAAAGCATAATTCACAAAAATATAATGGCATTAATATTTTATCTCATCATTGACCCAACTAGGTTTGGATACATCTCTGGATACTTCATCATCACTATGATACTCCAAGAAATGTGAGTTGTAGAACAATTTCATAACTCTCTTAGATGTTCGCTAAAACTAGTAATTCAAATATATCCACTATGATCCAATCATAGATATTTGACTTTTCTATTACGATGATTTCTACTTCATGCTGAAATTTATTTGAATCCATTCAAATGTTTCAAACTTCTTCCTTATCGAATATATCCACATATATATACTCAATTCATTGTTTGAAGTTTTCATGAAGTATAAGAATCTTCCGCACACAACTATGCCCGATGATCCATATACATCATCATGTATGTTTCCACTAAGTTAGTTGCCCGTTCAAAACTTGGCCTATGAACAGTATTTTAGTCATTTTCTTTTAGAAAAGATTTGCAAGCGCCAAACGATTCAAAAAATCAAATGACTCCAAAAATCCATTTGCATGGAGTTTCTTCATGCGTTCCTTTCCAACATGACCTAAATGGCGGTTCCACAAATAAGTGGAATTCAAATCATTTGCCTTATGGCATTTTAGCGTCGGTGTTATGTATGTGTGTTTCACCATTAAGATTTATAATAACTTATCCATCGTACATGGAGTAATGTCATAATTTAAACAACCCATTGTTTTCATTTGACCGAGCAAAATAACAATTATTAAGTTCTTTATTATAAATTCTAAGGGTTAGATAGAATGCCAACGATGAACATAATAACACTTTATTTTTTGTTCCAGAGCGTGCATTCCTATCATATTCCTTGTCGATCACTTAGGCCATTGAATTCTTGTATTGCGTTGTTTTTGTATGACACTTCATACCAACCAATATAGTACTAATACCCAAGAATTTCATAGTGTGACCTAACTAGGAATACAATCATAACATGTATATCATTTATATACACCGAGCTAGACTTTCTAGTCTTTTCTTTCTTTCTGCCAAAATATCTTTTGCAGTTTCTCTTTTAGCTTTCCTCATTATTGAGAAAAACACTTCAACATTAATAACTTCTAGGTTTGTTGGTCTGATACCAATAACCTTGAGGTTCTTATTTTGAAGTTGATCATCATATGACAAGTGTTCCGGATTTCACTATTAGTAACCTTGTAATATGATGAACAATTTCACTCATAATTTTATCCATCATATCATGACGACTTTCCGAGACCATGTCTGTACATGCTAGGCTCGTAAAGTTTTAACCTTGGTATTTGCATGTGCAAATCTATCTTGCACCCGTTGTATGCACACGTAGAATCTATCACACCCGATCATCACGTGATGCTTCGAAGCGACGAGTCTTAGCAACGGTGCATATTAAGGATGGTCACTTCATGGATATGCGAATATCGTTAGTGCCCCAATAGTTGGAGGATTGTGACGCCTTGCGTCTTCAACCTTCGTGCATTCCCATAAAACTTATGAGTTCATGTAGTCTCACCAAATTATATTCTATCATCTTGCAATAAGGTCTTAGATATCACATATATCTCATACCTTGATTATTTCTGAAAACTAAATTTTCAGCTCCTTACTTTTCAAACAGATTTGAACTTCAAGTTTCACGGAGACAAGATAAATTTAGGTACTAATTGAAACCATAGCTCTTTGAATCAACAATGTGAGGTTTACTAAAAGTTTGCAATAGGACTTAATCAATTCTTGATTCTTTAACAATACGGTACCAATCCGTAAAGTTTCTTGTCAGATTTTAACGATATTTCTATCTCAATTACAAGACTAGCGCATGGTAGAAAACGGATGCCAATACTACAAAATTAATTCAAAATACTACTCAGACTATGTTTATGATAATTAGTTCATGTTTTAATCTAATTACCAATGAACTCCCACTTAATACAACATCCCTCATAGTTGTTAAGTGGTACACGATCCAAATCCACTACACCAAAACCGATCATCACGTGAGATGATGTAGCTTCAATAGTGAACATCAAAATGTTGATCATATCATCCATATGACTCGTGTTCAACCTTTCGGTTTCCGTTGTCCCGAGGCCATGTATGTACATGCTAGGCTCGTCAAGCAAACCCAAGTATTCCGCGTGTGCAACATGGCTTACACCCGTTGTATGTGAACGTTGAGTCTATCACATACGAACATCACGAGATGCTTCGAAACGACGAACTGTACAACGGTGCATACTAGGGGAGAACACTTTATTATCGTGATATTAATGTGAGGGATCATCTTATAATGCTACCGTCGCGATCTAAGCAAAATAAGATGCATAAAAGGATTAACATCACATGCAGTTCATATGTGATATGATATGGCCCTTTTGTCTTTGCGCCTTCGATCTTCATCTCTAAAGCACGGACATGATCTCCATCATCAACGGGCATGATCTCCATCATCGTCGGCGTAGCATCAAGGTTCATGGCGCCGTCTTCATGGTTGTTCACCTCATGTAGCAACTATTACAACTACTTTGAAAAACTACTCAACATGAAATTAAAGACAACCATAAGGCTCTGCCGGTTGCCACAATACAATAATGATCATCTCATACATATTCATCATCACATTATGGCCATATCACATCACCAAACCCTGCAAAAACAAGTTAGACGTCTCTAATTTGGTTTGCATATTTTACGTGGTTTAGGGTTTTCGAGTAAGATCTAATCTACCTACGAACATGAACCACAACGGTGATACTAGTGTTGTCAATAGAAGAGTAAATTGAATCTTCACTATAGTAGGAGAGACGAGACACCCGCAAAGCCTCTTATGCAATACAAGTTGCATGTCGAACGAGGAGCAAGTCTCATGAACGCGGTCATGTAAAGTTAGCCGAGCCGCTTCATCCCACTATGCCACAAAGATGCAAAGTACTCAAACTAAAGACAACAAGAGCATCAACGCCCACAAAACCATTGTGTTCTACTCGTGCAACCATCTATGCATAGACACGGCTCTGATACCACTGTAGGATAACGTTGCATAGAAAACAAAAAATTTCCTACCGCGAACACGCAA
The DNA here is from genome assembly GCF_022539505.1 of Lolium rigidum. Taxonomy (NCBI): domain Eukaryota; kingdom Viridiplantae; phylum Streptophyta; class Magnoliopsida; order Poales; family Poaceae; genus Lolium; species Lolium rigidum. Next base: position 229,957,917 of record NC_061512.1, on the reverse strand, counting down.
TCCAAGCCAAGATGCAATCTAGAAGATGGTAGCAACGAGGGAGTATCGAGTCTCACCCTTGAAGAGATTCCAAAGCCTACAAGATGAGGCTCTTGTTGCTGCGGTAGACGTTCACTTGCCGCTTGCAAAAGCGCGTAGAAGATCTTGATCACGATCGCTTCCGGCGCCACGAACGGGCAGCACCTCCGTACTTGGTCACACGTTCGGTTGTTGATGAAGACGACGTCCACCTCCCCGTTCCAGGCGGGCAGCGGAAGTAGTAGCTCCTCTTGAATTCGACAAGCACGACGGCGTGGTGTCGGTGGTGGTGGAGAAATCCGGCGGAGCTTCGCTTAAGCGTGCGGGATGTGGTGGAGGAGAGAGACCGCTAGGGTTTGGGGAGAGAGGGGGTTGGGCGCCGGCCCTCTAAGGGGTGCGGCCAAGGCTGAGGCTTAAAGTGATCATCCCCCCTCTCCTATGCCCCTCATTATATAGGTGGAAGCACCAAGAGTTCTAGTCCAAATCTTCGAATAAGACCCCAACACTAAAACCTCCCATATGTGGGAAACCTACTCAAGGAGGGAGTCCTACCCAAGGTGGGACTCCCACCTTTCCTTGAGGTGGGTTGGCCGGCCACCCTAGGGGAGTCCACCTTGGACTCCTCCCTTTAGGGTTGGCTGGTCATGCAGGGTGGAGTCCCTCCGGGACTCTACTTTACATGGTGATTTCTTCAGGACTTTTCTAGAACCTTCTAGAACCCGCCATAAATGCACCGGATCATTTCCAAACTTGGAATATGACTTCCTATATATGAATCTTATTCTCCGGACCATTCAGGAACTCCTCGTGATGTCCGGGATCTCATCCGAGACTCCGAACAAATATTCGAACTCCATTCCATATTCAAGTTCTACCATTTCAACATCCAACTTTAAGTGTGTCACCCTACGGTTCGTGAACTATGCGGACATGGTTGAGTACTCACTCCGACCAATAACCAATAGCGGGATCCGGAGATCCATAATGGCTCCCACATATTCAACGATGACTTTAGTGATCGAATGAACCATTCACATACGATACCAATTCCCTTTGTCACGCGATATTTTACTTGTCCGAGGTTTGATCTTCGGTATCACTCTATACCTTGTTCATCCTCGTCTCCCGACAAGTACGAGTAGCCCGAGTATATCTATCCGTCATCGGGATGGACAAATCCCACTGTTGATCCATATGCCTCAACTCATACTTTCCAGGATACTTAATCCCACCTTTATAACCACCCATTTACGCGAGTGGCATTTGATGTAATCAAAGTACCTTTCCGGTATAAGTGATTTACATGATCTCATGGTCATAAGGACTAGGTAACTATGTATCGAAAGCTTATAGCAAATAACTTAATGACGTGATCTTATGCTACGCTTAATTGGGTGTGTCCATTACATCATTCATACAATGATATAACTTTGTTATTAATAACATCCAATGTTCATGATTATGAAACTAAGCATCCATTAATCAACAAGCTAGTTAAGAGGCATACTAGGGACTCTTTGTTTGTCTACATATCACACATGTACTAATGTTTCGGTTAATACAATTATAGCATGATATATAAACATTTATCATAAACATAAAGATATAAATAATAACCACTTTATTATTGCCTCTAGGGCATATCTCCTTCAGTCTTCTCCTCATTGTGCTATCATGTTAGATCTTGTGAGCTGCCTATCATGATCAAGATCATCTATTTGTAATGCTACATGTTGTGTTTGTTGGGATCCGATGAATATTGAATACTATGTCAAGTTGATTATCAATCTATCATATATGTTGTTTATGTTCTTGCATGCTCTCCGTTGCTAGTAGAGGCTCGACCAAGTTGATACTTGTGACTCCAAGAGGGAGTATTTATGCTCGATAGTGGGTTCATGCCTCCATTGAATCCGGGACGAGTGACGGAAAGTTCTAAGGTTGTGGATGTGCTGTTGCCACTAGGGATAAAACATCAATGCTTTGTCTAAGGATATTTGTGTTGATTACATTACGCACCATACTTAATGCAATTGTCTGTTGTTTGCAACTTAATACTGGAAGGGGTTCGGATGATAACCTGAAGGTGGACTTTTTAGGCATAGATGCATGTTGGATAGCGGTCTATGTACTTTGTCGTAATGCCCTGATTAAATTTCATAGTACTCATCATGATATATGTATGTGCATTGTTATGCCTTCTTTATTTGTCAATTGCCCAACTGTAATTTGTTCACCCAACATGCTATTTATCTTATGGGAGAGACACCACTAGTGAACTGTGGACCCCGGTCCATTCTTTACATCTGAAATACAATCTACTGTAATTGTTCTTTACTGTTCTTCGCAAACAAACATCATCTTCCACACTATACATTTAATCCTTTGTTTACAGCAAGCCGGTGAGATTAACAACCTCATCGTTACGTTGGGGCAAAGTACTTTGATTGTCTTTGTGCGGAGTTCCACGTTGGCGCCGGAATCCACGGTGTTGCGCCGCACTACACTCCGTCACCAACGACCTTCACGTGATCCTTGACTCCTACTCGGTTCGATAAACCTTGGTTTCTTACTGAGGGAAACTTGCTGCTATACGCATCACACCTTCCACTTGGTGTTCCCAACGGGCGTGTGCTTTACGCGTATCAAGCTAAATTTCCGGCGCCGTTGCTGAGAGATCAAGACACACTGCAAGGGGAGTCTCCCACATCCAATCTCTTTACTTTGTTTTTGTCTTGCTTTACTTTATTTTATTTACTGCTTTGTTTGCTCTTTATATCAAAAACACAAAAAAATTAGTTGCTATTTTTACTTTATTTACTATCTTGTTTGATCTCCATATTAAAAACACACAAAAAAATTAGTTACTTGCATTTACTTTATTTAGTCTGCTTTATTTACTACTGCTAAAATGGGTACTATTGAGAATACTAAGTTGTGTGACTTCACTAGCACAAATAATAATGATTTCCTATGCACACCTATTGCTCCACCTGCTACTACAGCGGAATTCTTTGAAATTAAACATGCTTTACTAAATTTTGTTATGAGAGAGCAATTTTACGGTGTTAGTTCGATGATGCTCGCTGCCCATCTTAATAATTTTGTTGAACTATGTGAAATGCAAAAGTATAAGGATGTAGATGGTGACATTATAAAATTGAAATTGTTTACTTTATCCTTAAGAGGAAGAGCTAAAGATTGGTTGCTATCTTTGCCTAGAAATAGTATTGATTCTTGGACTAAATGTAAAGATGCTTTTATTGGTAGATATTATCCTCCCGCTAAAATTATATCTTTGAGAAGTAGCATAATGAATTTTAAGCAATTGGATAATGAACATGTTTCTCAAGCATGGGAGAGAATGAAATCTTTGGTAAAGAATTGCCCTACCCATGGACTAACTACTTGGATGATCATCCAAACCTTTTATGCAGGACTGAATTTTTCTTCGCGGAACCTATTGGATTCAGCTGCTGGAGGTACCTTTATGTCCATTACTTTGGGGGCGGCAACAAAACTTCTTGATGATATGATGATAAATTACTCTGAATGGCACACTGAAAGAGCTCCACAAGGTAAGAAGGTAAATTCTGTTGAAGAAACCTCCTCCTTGAGTGATAAGATTGATGCTATTATGTCTATGCTTGTGAATGGTAGATCTAATGTTGATCCTAATAATGTTCCTTTAGCTTCATTGGTTGCCCAAGAAGAACATGTTGATGTGAATTTCATTAAAAGTAATAATTTCAACAACAATGCTTATAGGAATAATTCTGGTAACAACTATAGGCCATATCCTTCTGCTAATGGTAATAGTTATGGTAATTCTTATGGAAATTCTTACAACAATAATAGGAATGTACCCCCTGGTCTTGAAGCCATGCTTAAAGAATTTATTAGTACACAAACTGCTTTTAACAAATCTGTTGAAGAAAAGCTTGATAAAATTGATATTCTTGCTTCTAAGGTTGATAGACTTGCCTCTGATGTTGATATTTTAAAATTGAAAGTTATGCCTAATAAGGATAATGATAATAAAACTGTTACTACAGCAAACGCCATCCAAGTTTGAATTAATGAAAATATTAGATTGATGGCTGAATTGCATGCTAGGTGGGAAAGAGAAGAAAACGAAAAACTTGCTAGAGAGAATAATGTAGCTAAAGTTTGGACTATTACCACCACTAGTAATGATAATGCTTCACATGTTGCTACACCCCTTACTATCAATGGTAAAATAATTGGTGTTGGCAATGTTTCTACTCCTAGTGCAAAGCGTGCAAAACTGCCCGAACTGCTAAAGCTACTGAAGCTCGTTTGTGATAAAGCTGTTGAAATTTTTCAAAATGTTGGGGACAATGATTCCATTGCTTGTAGATCATAATGGTTTAGATTTTGATGATTGTCACATCTCTGAAGTTATAAAGTTCTTACAAAAACTTGCTAAAAGTCCCAATGCTAGTGCTATAAATTTGGCCTTTACAAAGCATATTACAAATGCTCTCATAAAAGCTAGAGAAGAGAAACTAAAACTTGAAACCTCTATTCCTAGGAAGTTAGAAGATGGTTGGGAACCCATCATTAAGATGAGGGTCAATGATTTTGATTGTAATGCTTTATGTGATCTTGGTGCAAGTATTTGTTATGCCTAAGAAAATTTATGATATGCTTGACTTGCCACCATTGAAAAATTGTTATTTGGATGTTAATCTTGCTGATAATGCTATAAAGAAACCTTTGGGGAGGATTGATAATGTTCGCATTATGCTTAACAATAATCTTGTCCCCGTTGATTTTTTTGTCTTGGATATTGAATGCAATGCATCTTGTCCTATTATATTGGGAAGACCTTTTCTTCGAACTGTTGGTGCTACCATTGATATGAAGGAAGGTAATATTAAATATCAATTTCCTCTTAAGAAAGGTATGGAACACTTCCCTAGAAAGAGAATGAAGTTACCTTATGATTCTATTATTAGAACAAATTATGATGTTGATGCTTCGTCTCTTGACAATAGTTGATTCACACTTTACGCGCCTAGGCTGAAGGCGTTAAAGAAAAGCGCTTATGGGAGACAACCCATTATTTTACTTCTGCACTTTTGTTTTATATTTGAGTCTTTGAAGTTGTTACTACTGTAGCAAACTCTCCTTATCTTTATTTTATTGCATTGTTGTGCCAAGTAAAGTCTTTGATAGTAAAGTCAATACTATATTTGGATTACTGCGCAGAAACAGATTTTTTGCTGTCACGAAATTGAGCCGCCCTGTCTGTAGGTAACTCCGAAAAATCTGCCAATTTACGTGCATGATTCTCAGATATGTACGCAACTTTCATTCAATTTGAGCATTTTCATCTGAGTAAGTTAAGTGCCCCTGAAAAATTCGTCTTTACGGACTGTTCTGTTTTGACAGATTCTGCCTTTTATTTCGCATTGCCTGTTTTGCTATGTTTGATGGATTTCTTTGTTCCATTAACTTTCGGTAGCTTTGTGCAATGTCCAAAAGTGTTAATAATGATTATGTCACCTCTGAATATATGAATTTTCAATTATGCACTAACCCTCTAATGAGTTTGTTTTGAGTTTGGTGTGGAGGAAGTTTTCAAGGGTCAAGAGAGGAGGATGATACAATATGATCAAGAAGAGTGAAAAGTCTAAGCTTGGGGATGCCCCCGTGGTTCATCCCTGCATATTTTAAGAAGACTCAAGCATCTAAGCTTGGGGATGCCCAAGGCATCCCTTCTTCATCGACAACTTATCAGGTCACCTCTAGTGAAACTATATTTTTATTCCGTCACATCTTATGTGATTTACTTGGAGCGTCTGTTTGTTTTTGTTTTTGTTTTTGTTTGAATAAAATCGGATCCTAGCATTCCTTGTTTGGGAGAGAGACACGCTCCGTTGTTTCGTATGAACACATATGTTCTTAGCTTTATTCTTAATGTTCATGGCGAAGGTTGAAACTGCTTCGTTCATTGTTATATGGTTGGAAACAGAAAATGCTTCATGTGGTAATTGGTATAATGTCTTGAATAATTTTATACTTGGCAATTGTTGTGCTCATATAGATCATGTTTAAGCTCTTGCATCATGTACTTTGCACCTATTAATGAAGAACTACATAGAGCTTGTTAAAATTTGGTTTGCATGATTGGTTTCTCTAGAGTCTAGATATTTTCTGGTTAAGGTGTTTGAACAACAAGGAGACAATGTAAAGTCTTATAATACTTACAATATGTTCATATGTGAGCTTTGCTTTGTACCATTTTATACTTGAGTTTGCTTCAAACAACCTTGCTAGCCTAGCCTTGTATTGAGAGGAATTCTTCTCGTGCATCCAAATCCTTGAGCCAAAAACCATGCCATTTGTGTCCACCATACCTACCTACTACATGGTATTTCTCTGCCATTCCAAAGTACATTACTTGACTGCTACCTTTAAAATTCTATCCTTTGTCTTTGCAATATATAGCTCATGGGAAAAATAGCCTTAAAAACTATTGTGGTGAAGAATATGTACTTATGTGTCTTATTTCCTAATAAGTTGCTTGTTGAGCGGTAACCATGTTTACGGGGACGCCATCAACTTTTACCTTTGTTGAATATCATGTGAGTTGCTATGCATGTTCGTCTTGTACGAAGTAAGCGCGATTTTCATGATCAAATGGTTTGAGTATGCATATTGTTAGAGAAGAACATTGGGCCGCTAACTAAAGCCATGATCCATGGTGGAAGTTTCGAGTTTGGACAATTAATCCTCAATCTCTTATGAGAATATTATCTCGTTGTTGAATGCTTATGCATTAAAGAGGAGTCCATTATCTGTTGTCTATGTTGTCCAGGTATGGATGTCTAAGTTGAGAATAATCAAAAGAGAGAAATCCAATGCGAGCTTTCTCCTTAGACCTTTGTACGGGCGGCATAGAGGTACCCCTTTGTGACACTTGGTTGAAACATATGCTATGCAATGATAATCCATGTTAATCCAAGCTAATTAGGACAAGGTGCGAGCACTATTGGTATACTATGCATGAGGCTTGCAACTTATAGGATATCTTATACATAACACATATGATTTATTACTACCGTTGACAAAATTGTTTCTATGTTTTCAAAATGAAAAGCTCTAGCACAAAAATAGTAATCCATGCTTCCCTCTGCGAAGGGCCAATCTTCTACTTTATTGTTGAGTCGGTTTACCTATTCTTTCTATCTCAGAAGCAAACACTTGTATCAACTGCGTGCATTGATTCTTACATGTTTACCTATTGCACTTGTTATATTACTTTGTGTTGACAATTATCCATGAGATATATGTTGAAGTTGAAAGCAACTGCTGAAACTTATATCTTCCTTTGTGTTGTTTCAAAGCTTTCTACTAAGAATTTATTGCTTTATGAGTAACTCTTATGCAAGTCTTATTGATGCTTGTCTTGAAAGTATTATTCATGAAAAGTCTTTGCTAAATGATTCATTTGTTTACTCATTATCTTCTCTTCGAATCGCTGCATTCATCTCATATGCTTTACAATAGTATTGATCAAGATTATGATAGCATGTCACTTCAGAAATTATCCTTGTTATCGTTTACCTACTCGAGGGCGAGTAGGAACTAAGCTTGGGGATGCTTGATATGTCTCAAACGTATCTATAATTTCTTATGTTCCATGCTACTTTTATGATGATACTCACATGTTTTATACACATTATATGTCATATTTATGCACTTTCCGGCACTAACCTATTGACGAGATGCCGAAGAGCCAGTTGCTGTTTTCTGCTGTTTTTGGTTTCAGAAATCGTACAAAGGAAATATTCTCGGAATTGGACGAAATCAACGCCCAGGGTCTTATTTTTCCATGAAGCTTCCAGAAGACCGAGAGAGAAACGAAGTGGGGCCACGGGGCACCGCCACACTAGGGCCGCGCGGCCTAAGGGGAGCCCGCGCCGCCCTAGCATGTGGGCCCCCCGTGCCTCCTCCGACTCCGCCCTTCCGCCTACTTAAAGCCTTCCTCGCGAAAACCCCAGTACCGAGAGCCACGATACGGAAAACCTTCCAGAGACGTCGCCGCCGCCAATCCCATCTCGGGGGATTCAGGAGAGGGGAATCATCTCCCGGAGGGCTCTTCATCGCCATGATCGCCTCCGGATCGATGTGTGAGTAGTTCACCCCTGGACTATGGGTCCATAGCGGTAGCTAGATGGTTGTCTTCTCCTCATTGTGCTATCATGTTAGATCTTGTGAGCTGCCTATCATGATCAAGATCATCTATTTGTAATGCTACATGTTGTGTTTGTTGGGATCCGATGAATATTGAATACTATGTCAAGTTGATTATCAATCTATCATATATGTTGTTTATGTTCTTGCATGCTCTCCAGTTGCTAGTAGAGGCTCTGGCCAAGTTGATACTTGTGACTCCAAGAGGGAGTATTTATGCTCGATAGTGGGTTCATGCCTCCATTGAATGCGGGACGAGTGATAGAAAGTTCTAAGGTTGTGGATGTCTTTGTTGCCACTAGGGATAAAACATCAATGCTTTGTCTAAGGATATTTGTGTTGATTACATTACGCCCCATACTTAATGCAATTGTCTGTTGTTTGCAACTTAATACTGGAAGGGGTTTGGATGATAACCTGAAGGTGGACTTTTTAGGCATAGATGCATCCTGGATAGCGGTCTATGTACTTTGTCGTAATGCCCTGATTAAATCTCATAGTACTCATCATGATATATGTATGTGCATTGTTATGCCTTCTTTATTTGTCAATTGCCCAAGCTGTAATTTGTTCACCCAACATGCTATTTATCTTATGGGAGAGACACCACTAGTGAGCTGTGGACCCCGGTCCATTCTTTACATCCGAAATACAATCTCTGCAATTGTTCTTTACTTGTTCTTCGCAAACAAACATCATCTTCCACACTATACATTTAATCCTTTGTTTACAGCAAGCCGGTGAGATTGACAACCTCACCGTTACGTTGGGGCAAAGTACTTTGATTGTGTTGTGCAGGTTCCACGTTGGCGCCGGAATCCCTGGTGTTGTGCCGCACTACACTCCGTCACCAACGACCTTCACGTGATCCTTGACTCCTACTGGTTCGATAAACCTTGGTTTCTTACTGAGGAAAACTTGCTGCTATATGAATCACACCTTCCACTTGGGGTTCCCAACGGGCGTGTGCTTTACGCGTATCAGACCCCAACAGAAAAACTGCCTTATGGACGAAACCTAGAGGGACAGGGACTCTCCCCTTCCCCCCTTGTTGGCCGGCCAAGGAGGTGGAGTCCTCCATGGACTCCACCCTCCCACTTGGTTGGCTGGTTGGGTTTGGTGGAGTCCCGGAGTCCAACCGGGACTCCACCTTCCATGGTGATTTCATCCGGATGGTTCTAGAACATTCTAGCGCCTTCCATAAATGCACCGGATTATTTCCAAACTTGGAAAGTGACTCCCTATATATGAATCTTATTCTCCGGACCATTCCGGACCTCCTCGTGATGTTCTGGATCCCATCCGAGACTCCGAACAAAATTCGAACTCCATTCCATATTCCATATCTACTTAAAAAGACATCAAACCTTAAGTGTGTCACCCTACGGTTCGTGAACTATGCAGACATGGTCGAGACTCTGATGTCTACGCACGCTTCTATTCCTGTAGACAGTGTTGGGCCTCCAAGAGCAGAGGTTTGTAGAACAGCAGCAAGTTTCCCTTAAGTGGATCACCCAAGGTTTATCGAACTCAGGGAGGAAGAGGTCAAAGATATCCCTCTCAAGCAACCCTGCAATCACGATACAAGAAGTCTCTTGTGTCCCCAACACACCTAATACACTTGTCAGATGTATAGGTGCACTAGTTCAGCGAAGAGATAGTGAAATACAAGTGGTATGAATGAATATGAGCAGTAGTAACGGTGCCAGAAAATAGCTTGCTGGCGTGCAGTTGATGGTAGTAATATTGCAGGAAGTAAAGATGCAGTAAAACAAGTAAATAAGCGATGATTGCGGTATTTGGAAACAAGGCCTAGGGATCATACTTTCACTAGTGGACACTCTCAACATTGATCACATAATAAAACCACTCTACACTCTCTTGTTGGATGATGAACACCACTAATTGTGTAGGGCTACAAGAGCACCTCAATGCCGGAGTTAACAAGCTCCACAACATTCGATGTTCATATTTAAATAACCTTAGAGTGCATGATAGATCATTGCAATTACACCAAGTACTAACATAGCATGCACACTCTGTCACCATCACACTATGAAGGAGGAATAGATCGCATCAATACTATCATAGCAATAATTAATTTCATAATCTACAAGAGATTACAATCATAGCCTACGCCAAGTACTACATGATGCACACAGTGTCACCGTTACACCATGGAGGAGGAATAGAGTACTTTAATAACATCACTAGAGTAACACATAGATGAATAGTGATACAAAACTCATATGAATCTCAATCATGTAAGGCAGCTCATGAGATCATTGTATTGAAGTACATAGGAGAGAGATTAACCACATAGCTACCGGGTACAACCCTTAGCCTCGGGGAGAACTACTCCCTCCTCATGGCGGACGAGCGGCGTTGATGAAGATGGCGGTGGTGTCGATGGAGATGCCTTCCGGGGGCACTTCCCCGTCCCGGCGGCGTGCCGGAACAGAGACTCCTGTCCCCCAGATCTTGGCTTCGCGATGGCGGCGGCTGCGGAAGGTTTCTCGTACCGTGGCTTCTTCGTATCGAAGATTTAGGTCGGGGACCTTTAAATAGGCGAAGAGGCGGAGTCGGAAGGCCGACGGGGCCACCACACGGTAGGGCGGCGCGCTCGGCTCCTTGGCCGCGCCGCCCACACGTGTGGGCCCCCGTGGCCCTCCTCCGGTCTCTCTCGGGTGTTCCGGAAGCTTCGTGGAATTATAAGATGCTCGGGCGTTGATTTCGTCCAATTCCGAGAATATTTCCTTACTAGGATTTACGAAACCAAAAACAGCGAGAAAACGGAACCGGCACTTCGGCATCTCGTCAATAGGTTAGTTCCGGAAAACGCATAAATATGACATATAATGTGTATAAAACATGTGAGTATCATCATACAAGTAGCATGGAACATAAGAAATTATAGATACGTTTGAGACGTATCAGACTCCTCTCCGACCAATAACCAATAGCGGGACCTGGAGACCCATAATGGCTCCCACACATGCAACGAGAACTTAGTGATCGATTGAACCATTTACATACGATACCAATTCCCTTTGTCACGCGATATTTTACTTGTCCGAGGTTTGATCATCGGTATCTCCATACCTCGTTCAACCTCGTCTCTGACAAGTACTCTTTACTCGTACCGTCGTATATCATCTCTTGTGAACCATTCACATGCTTGCAAGCTAATCAGACGACATTCCACCGAGAGGGCCCAGAGTATATCTATCCGTCATCGGGATGGACAAATCCCACTCTTGATCCATATTCCTCAACTCACACTTTCCGAATACTTAATCCCACCTTTATAACCACCCATTTACGCAGTGGCGTTTGATGTAATCAAAGTACCCTTCCGGTATAAGTGATTTACATGATCTCATGGTCGAAGGACTAGGTAACTATGTATCGAAAGCTTATAGCAAATTGAACTTAATTACGTGATCTTATGCTACGCTTATTAGGGTGTGTCCATTATATCATTCATGTAATGACATAACCTTGTTATTAATAACATCCAATGTTCATGATCACGAAACCATGATCATCTATTAATCAACAAGCTAGTTATACAAGAGGCTTACTAGGGACTCCTTGTTGTTCACATAACACACATGTATCAATGTTTCGGTTAATACAATTATAGCATGGTATGTAAACATTATCATAAACTCAAAGATATATTATAATAACCATTTTATTATTGCCTCTTGGGCATATCTCCAACACTTATATTATACTTCAAAAGAATAACTTTTGAAGAACATGTTGATTAAGAAATAGTAAGTATTTCAAATAAGAACTATGGCTTCTTATTTTTTTTCACTAAGTAACCCCATAATGGACTTCTAAGCTAGGTGAGTTATGATCCTAAAGTAGAGTTTAATTGTGCAGGAGCATGGGATGTGAATTACTACACAAGATTTGTATTAGGGTTGATCACCATGGTTCTACTAAGGTATGATACTTGAGGTTGACTTCAATGGTGTGGTATATAGGAATGGTGATCAATCGTGTTTAAATGAGAGTAACAAGTTAGGGTTTGCCCCTAAGTGGCACTAGTGGATCATATAGGTATTAATCAAAAATAAAGACATGAAATGATGATCTTATGTGAATTGGTTTTATTTAGTGGATCATGAGCATGCATTCATTGGTTACTTATCAAAGTTCTACATTTAAAGTCAAATTCTCATGATCACATGTGATAAACTCCTAGGGTTTTAGAGTTGAATCTAATTTGGGGATGATCACATAAAATAATGGAATCCAGGGCCTTACTTATATTAGAATAGGGTTTCTAAATTGTGATAACACTTATAAAATGATACTTGGTAATGGAGTTGAGGTTATTAGCTACTTATGAATAAATTAATAATGGATTGAACATTTTATTAATTTGAAGGATTTGATAATTAAGATAAATACTACTTAGAGTTTAATTTAGGAACTAGGTTTTTATAATTATTGTTAGCTTTTAAAATAATAACTTGTGAACTAAAAATGTTTAAGTAAACAATCTTTGAGTTACCAAAATAATATTGGCTTTTAATATTTTCCCGCTTTATTATTATTTAAAGAAAATAGAAAAGAGTAATTTGCAAATTAGGGTTTTATGAAATACCACTAATATTTGAGTTAATGATAGTATGATAAATAAAACTAATCTTAATATTTTATTTACTTACTGATTATATATTATTTAATTTTTAAACTTAATTAATTATTGAATTTTATTTGTATTTAGAATAAATGAAAAAAACATAATTACTAAAGGTTAAAATAATTAAATTTTCATTTTGACAAACATTTTCATATTATATTTTTATTGAATAGAGTTTATTTTTGTGAGCAATTTGATATCTTATTTATACTTTTCTAAATTAAAATGAATTTTATTTATTTCTGCAAATTTTCAATTATTTTCTCGTTTTCAAATTAAATAAGTAAAACGATTTGTACTGTGGTAGACACTAGCTCCAGACACTGACTCATGGGACCACTGCCACGTTGGCTGCCACGCAAGCGATGAATGGTCAACTTTGACCGTGGCGTTTGACCTCACCGGCGTTTAAACGCCGGCGGTCAGATGAGGACGGCGCCGCTGATTTACTGCCTCCCGAGACGCGCGAATAGGGTTTTCAGAACCTCCTCTACATTGAGGCTGATGGTGTGATAGATTCCTCAGAGGACCACTGGAGCTAGCTCCGGCGATGAGCTCTGCGGCGGTGCTCTCTGGACATCAATCAAACGTGGGCGACAATGGTCGATAGGACACGAAAGTAGGCTCTAAGTGACCGCAAGCTCACCTTGAGACTTGCAGAATACTCGACGATGACGGTTGGTGCCGGAGACGATGGCGAGATGAGATTTTCTGGCGAACCCGAGCGAAAGGGAATGAGTCGATTCCGTTGATAGGAAGCTCCCCTCTCCAATTCCTTTCTCCAGCATGATCAGCAGGTCGAGGCGCTTCTCCTCGACCACTCAACGGAGCTTGGGGTGGTCTCTATCGTCGCATCCTTGATCGACACCGATGAGATGCTGTGGAAGGTTTTGAGAAATGGAAAGAGTCTGAGGGGAAATAGAGGGGTGGCGAGGTGCTAGGGTTTCTTGGCGGAGTTCTAGGTGGTTTTATAGGCGAGGCGAGGTCTAATTCGACATCTCACCGGCGGCAATGGCCGGGATGCAAACGGTAACCGTGGTCATTTCTGAGCGCAAATCTTGGCGAGAAGTGGATGAGACGGACGCGAGGATGATGGTTTGGAGTTCTAGAACCTTCAGTGGCGTCCAGGGCGTCCTTATCAGCAGCGATGACGTGGTCGGGGCGTCCCTCTGTGTTGTCGTCTCCGGAGAAGAAGACGACGACCTCCACCTTTCTTTCTTATCGAACGAAGGGGTACGGTGGCGTGGGCTGTTTCGTTCGTGGACTGGGCTTCGATGTGGGCTGCTGCGGCTGCTGAAGTCCACCAGGTAAGCCTTCCTCCTTTTCTATTTTCTATTTTCTGTTTTTATTTACTGATTTGAATTTGCTATTTGAATTCAAATTTGTAATCTGTTCCTTCTTGCAGATTCTTTAATATTTAAAACTTAATAGAATTTGATAGTAATGTCTACTGCATAAGTTTGTTGTTTAAAACAAATAGTTAATGTTTAATTAAATTGGTATTGTTGTGGGATGTAATTAAAATAGAGGTGAGTTCAAATATTTATCTCAATTCCTTTTTTAATTTAGGAACCAATCTATTTGAATGGTTTGAAAATTTATAACCTCTGCATGGTGAACACATGATTAGGTTTTGCTAGTACTTAGCAATATGGATTGTTCACACATATTTTCATTATGGCTAGAGTTTTAAAAATGAATGGTAATGAGGATGAGATTAGTTCATGATTTTATGTGGAGAATTGTCTCTAAGGATTTAAGAAAATAGTTGAATAAACTTTATGACGACTAAACTCATTTAGCAAACTTTAGCTTGAATTACTTAGGGTAGATCCTATGTTCATCATAGTTAATTCACTTTCTTATATGGTGATTCTATTTTATAAAACACTACTTTATTTGGTCCACTAAACAAGTTCCTTGGAAGGCAAAGTAGAATCGGGTATTGATTTCACTCTACTCACTTAAATAGCACTTATGCTTAAGTATAACTAGCTTGGTTTATACTTGTAATCCATGATACACAAGTTAGGACATAATATTTTATCTGGAGTGAATCCTATTTGAAAGGTTTAGAGTTTTGGTGATGCTTCACTATTTGAAGTATAAAATAGGCATGAGGTATGGTAGGGTTCTACTTATAATCCAAAGTGATACTTGGATTGGTATTCAGATGTGGTCTAGGGTTTTAGTTGTGATCACCCAAGTGATGCACAAACTAGAATTGGTATATGGGCATAGGTATGGTCATGTTTAATTGACTAGGGTTACTCTTCCTCACTTTGTTAGGATTCTTGTATCAAGACAATGCTAGGGTTATCTCAATTGTTTGGATAAGCAAGGTTTAAGTACCATGTCATTACTCCTCCACTCAAAATATGAGAAATGGTTTAGGTCTAACTAATGATCTATCATTTTATGTGATGGGTGATATCTGTTTATCATAAAGGTTTAGCTTATCATTCAAATCTATAGGGCATGGTCATGCATTAGACATGATCAACTTATTCCTCATTAATCTCTCTTTATTATTCCTCTCGTCACCCTCATCATAGATTCTTAGGGTTTATAATTAATACCAAGTTGTGATGATTACGAAATTGGTTTACTAAGGTATTGCTATAGGAATAGGGTTCTTACCTCCAAGATCAAATGTTGTCTTGAACAACTAAGATTAATACTACTCTAGGATTCTTGTATGGACATGGCTATGGTTATTATTATAACTTCTCTCACTTCTCAATGTCTTGGAATATCCTAAGGTCCTTCAAAAGAGATGATGATATGATACTCTAAATGTATGGTTTGCCTAGGAATTCTACCTTAGTATCTTCTGTAGCTTGTTCTTCAGGAAATCTGATAAACCTGCATCTTGTGGTATGCCTCCACCTCCTAGCTTCTTCATCTTGATCCTAGCTAAGGTATGGGTGGTCTCAAGGCTTTGGTTTCCTTGTAACATGGTACTAGATGATCAAATGGATGAAGGGTGTGGCTCCTTTTATAGGCTTGGGCAAGCTCTAGTATCATGATACATAGGTGGGTGACTCTTGTTTTTGTTTGATGAGTAAGGTGCTTGGTTGTCATGCCCTCATCCATAGCAATCCTTTGAGCATGAGATGGCAAAGCTTGGGATGCAAGTCATGTAGATATTTTCATCCTATATGGCATGATCATTATCCTCTCATAAGATTTATTTTTGGATAGCCCAGTGGAATTTGTTACTAAATATCTTGTGAATGCTTTTATACTTGTAAATATTGCACCATATCATGTATGATTGGATTAATGTTATAATATGTAGTGGTAGGGTTTTTTTATTTCACCGTGCTACCGCGCCCTTTTATGCTTGTCTACACATGATCTTAAAATAATAAGTCAATAATGAAATGTCAATGAAAACTGTCATTTTCTAGCATTTTGACGTGATAGAAATCATTTTTGCACTTAATAATGCGCCTGGGCGAAAGGACAATGCGAGGACAACTTCCAGGGACTTTAACGGACATCGGTATGGGCAGGCCGCCTGTACCATAAGCCTGTACCACCCTCCAGGAGCACCGACTCGTCAAATACTTTCACCTCATGCAGACGGATAAGAGATCAGACACACACAACTCCGCGAAACCGAGAAACACCGCTCCAGATCAGATCTCAAGAATGAACTTTGGAGAAGACAAGATCCGGGCTGCTAAGTGGATCCTCGGAGGACAAGGCATCATCCCCTTCATCATCATCAATTGTTGCACCTTCAACACCATCATCCTCCAACGATAGTTGTAATCTTGATTGCTATTGTAGGGATTTGTATTCGAATTCATTCCATTCCCTTAATTCATTCCACAAGATTATGATGATATTATTGATTGTCTCCATGTGTGAGTAGTCTTATTAGTTCTTGGGAGATGGAGAAACCCTAGAATGAATATATATGAGATGAATCTAAGATGATCTATAGTTTAAAGTATTAATGTGTGTTAGTTTTCCCTCTTGTTATTACATGTTGTGCACCATGTAATATTGCCTACCGGCGAGAAGTGACATTAACGTATAGGCTCTTTGACACATGAATAAGGGGGATAAGAGGGATTCATAAAGCTCATATCAATGACCATGGGGTACACCCCTTAATAAAACTAGTCAATATGTGGCTGCAAAAGGCTAGATGTTGTGGTTATTTAGAGATGCGATGACCGATGGCTTTCTAGGCGCATCTTATTACGGAGCTCTCCCACACACAACATGCTTGAAATCATATTTTATCTTGATTAACATGAGTCCTAGTGCTAGAGGTGGATCCAATAATCCCTAAGAACACTTTGTCTTATAAAGTTCCAACCCTTTTATATAATTTTTTTACTGCTTTATTTACTTTTCCTGCAACCATTTACAACACCCTCTTTTATCATTTTGAGATTAGAAAACAATTATTAAGTAATATTTAGTAGAAAGTAACAAGGGATATTAAGATCACTACTAGTAGCTTCTCGTGGTTCGATACTCTTATTTCGAAACTAGCTACAGCTTATATGTGTTCTTGCAGTCATCATGATTTCACACAGAACAACCAGAATCAAGATGGTGATGTTGCTGGTAGAGGCAAAGGGGTGCAGAATAAGCAGGTGCAGAAGAAGAAGGTTACTAGAACTGGAAAAGCCTGCTCAGGTAATCCCAAGTCAGATGTCCTATGTAGATACAATTTGCCTAGGATGTGGAGATCATGGTCATTCATACAATCTTGTGTCAAGAAAGCCTTCTGCTTCATTTGCAAAGCAACTAACCACCCTGTGGAGGAGTGGCCTATGATAAAAAGGCCACCTCAGGTTGCTAAGTACATAGGAAGTGCTCCACTGGTTTGGGATTTTTTCATATTGAAATTCCCGAGGTGGTAGTGAACCCTGCAGCCACAACCAAAAACTATGGTTTAGTGCTGATTGAGGAAGGGAACATTACTAAATCAAAGATGGCTAAGGAGTTTGCTGGAATTTATCGAACAAATTGGCCTTGGCAGATCAGGGAGCTCACTCAGTGGTCTTATCTGGTCAAATTCCCTCCACATTTGCCAGTTGATCTAGTGATTGGTTATCCTAGATTTGGTCTGACAAAAACTGGGGTGTGGGTCAAGGTAGAAGCTTGGAATGATGATCCAGTTCCTGTGTCAATAATGAAAAAGACCTCGATGAAGGTGCATGGCCTGCAGCCAACATGGTGTGAATGGAATTCTATTGCTCAAGCAGTATCTGTGTGTGGTATTCTCCAGGAGGTTGATTAGATGAGCATCTTTAAAGATTGTGTTGAGATGGTCAGGGTGAGGATCAAGTGCAAAGATCCCACTAGGATCTCTGCTGGTAGGTTGTTTCATCTCCAAGGGAAGTTCCATCAGTTGTTGTTTGAAGTGGAAGGTGAGCCTTTTATGGGGGTGGATGAGGCCCTCTTCCTCTACCTCCTCCCCCTTCTGATGATAGTGGTGGTAGGGGCAATAAAGTTCAGGTAAATGGGCGCTAGGATGGGATGAAAACTGATAGAAGTGCTCCAACTGGCAATGCTTTAGCTAGTACCAATAGTGTGACACCCAATGCCTCCAGCTCTGGTCATGTGGTGAGAAGAGTTGTTGATGGAGGAGATGATATGAAAGAATATGTAAGTGGCTCTAAGATCTATGATTTGCTGCTCAAGAAGGGTTGCATGGGTGATGATGGGAGATTTGTATGGAATAGTGGCTCAAATGAGGTTGTTGAGGCAGTTAGGGAGGAGGTACAAAAGTTCCTCATGGAGGATCAGGACCACATGTCTTGCTAGCAGAAAATTGCCTTGGAAGGTGAAAACATGGATAGTGAAGTGCAAGAAGTTTCTCTGCCCGAGGAGATTATGCTTAGCTTTGAGAAGATTGACATGGGGATAGAAGGCAAGACAAATGGACAAGGAAGAACCAGGAAGGGCAAGGTGGTGGGGCATGTACAAGCTACAGGATAGAGTTCCAGAGTGGATAGATATATGAATGTGATGGATAAGGCTATGGAGTACAAGAGAAGGAGCAATCTAGATGGACCTAATAAGAAGTTGAAAGGTATAATTCAATCTAATACTTTTCAGTCTATAGATGTTGATGATCTTGAATCTATGGCTAGGAATGTTGGTATTGATATTTATGTTATTAGCTCTAGCTGTAAAACTGCTCAAAACATAACTAGTATGTGTGGAGTTGGGGGAAAAGTAGATGGTGTTCCTCCAGTTGCACTTGGAAGTATTAGTAGTGTTGACAATGGTTGTGTTAACCTTGATAATGGTGTGTGTATAGTAGATGAGATTCCTAGGGAGAGCCTGGCTCTTGAATCTCCTGTAAATAGTGTATTATCCCAGGGGATTGAATCTAGAGTAATTTCTGCTAGTAAGGCTATGTAAAGAGGTGAGGATTATGAGGATGTAGGTGAGAAATGGATAGAAGTCATTAGGAAGTCTCATGGCAATCACCCCAGTAAGAAGTTACAATGTTAGTTTCTTTTTTGAACATAAGAGGGATTACCACCCCTGGTAGGAAAAAGTTCTTAGAGCATACTATAATTCCTTTAAAAGTTGAATATATAGGTTTCCAGGAAACTAAGAAGGAGAAATTCACTAAATCTTTCCTAAAAATATATTAGGAAATAGGAATTTTGAGTGGAACTTTGTACCTGCATGTGGTACTATTGGTGGTATTTTGGTAGGGGTTAATAGTGATGCGTTTGAAGTCATCTCTTGGGAGGTGAAGGTTTTCTCTGTTAGTACAATAGTTAAAATAAAGAGCTCTGGTTTAAACATTAGGTTGACTACAGTTTATGGCTCTCCCTATGAGGAGGGGAAATAGGCTTTTATTTCAGAACTTCATGAGCTTTTTAAAAAAAATGGGTTGGTCCTGCCACGATTGGTGGGGACTTTAACTTAGTTAATTAGATACCAAAGTGATAAAAGTAATGGTGTAATTGATTTTAAATGGGATGACAAGTTTAATGCCTCGATGGATATGTGAGCCCTGGTTGAAATAGGTTTAGCTGGTAGATCTTTTACCTGGAGAAATAATCAAAGTAATATGATCATGAGTAGGATTGATAGGATCTTTTTTACTACTAGTTTTGAAGATTTATTCCCTCTGGGAAATGCAAAAACTTTACCTAGATTAGGTAGTGACCATACCTCCGTTATTTGGGACTCATGAGAGGCCACTGCTCAAAACTAAAGTAGTTTTAAATTTTAAAAATGCCTGATTTTTTGGAGGTGGTGTCAAAAGCTTGGTATCTTCAAGTAGATAGTAATAATCCTCTAGATATTTGGCAGGCAAAAGTGAGGTGTTTTAGAAGTTCTGCTAAAGGGTGAAGTGCTAATATATATACTGAGGTTAGGAAAAGGAAGAAATCCCTTATGGAGGAATATGATGCTCTAGACATCAAAGCTGAGTCTCACGAGCTCCTTGGTGCTGAAGTTGATAGGTTTATGGAAATTCTTTCCGAACTTAGTAAATTTTGGCTTATAGAGGAAATAAAGCAAAGCAACGTTCTAGGGATAATGATATTTGTGAAGGGGATAGGAATACTGCTTATTTTCATGCTTTAGCTAATCAAATGAGGAGAAAAAAGATTATCCCTGTTTTGGAAGGCCCTAATGGACCTGTTACTGAAACAAAGGGAATGTTAGACATAGCTAAGAATTATTATAAAGATTTGTTTGGTGCTGAAGATATACCTAATATAAGGTTGATGGAGAACTTTTTTCCGCTTGAAGAAAAAGTAACTCCAGAGGAGAATGATATGTTAGGAGGTAGATTTTCCCTAGAGGAAGTAAAAGAAGTTGTTTTTGGTTCCTATGTTGATGGAGCTCCTCGATCAGATGGATTTTCTTTGTTCTTCTATCAAAAAGTATTGTGATTTTATAGCTGAAGATTTAATGGATTTGTTTGAGGCCTAGGTTGATGATAGATTAGACATTTTTAGATTAAACTTTGCTATGATTACTTTGATTCTGAAAGAGAATGACGATGGAACCATGAAGAAGTCTAGGCCTATTAGTTTGCTAAACTGCAGTTTTTTTGCAAAGTCTTGACAAATAGGCTGGCTAAAATCATAGGTAGGTTGATCTCTTAGAACCAATCTGCTTTTATTAAGGGAAGGTATATTTTGGAGAGTGTGGTAACTGCTCATGAAATAGTACACGAGGTGCATAGGAAAAAGATGGAGGGTTTTGTTTCTAAAATTGACTATGAAAAGGCCTATGACAGAGTAAATTCAGATTTCTTGTATGACATTCTACAACTTGGGGGGTTTAGCCCTTTTTGGATTAGGCTTATTAGACAGCTTACCACAGGTGGGTCCGTGGGAGTGAAAATTAATGAGATAGAGAGTGACTTTTTCCTCAATGGTAAAGGATTAAGACAGAGGGATCCTTTATCCTTTGGTTTATTTAACTTTGTGGTTGATGTGTTCTTGGAAATGCTTTTCAAAGGAGGTAGAGAGGGGCTAATCAAGTGTTTATGCCCCGATTTTGTCCCTGGAGGTGTGGTCTGCCTCCAATATGTTGATGATACTCTACTTTTCTTAGATAAAAATAGTAGAATTGCAACAAATATGGAGTGGATTTTGACATGTTTTGAACAAATTTCCGGTATGCGAATTAACTATCATAAAAGTGAGTTGATCCCTATCAATGTAGACATAGAGGAGTGTCTCCTTTCTTAGATATTTTTGGTTAGATCCTGGTTCTTTTCCTATTAAATACCTTGGGATCCCTTTATATCATCATAAGTTGAGGAGAGAGGATTTACAACCTTTAATTGATGCTCTCCTAGGTAGAATGACTGGCTGTAGGGGAAAACTTTTGTCCTCTGCAGCCAAAAGATAATTACTAAGATCTGGCATGTCTAGTATTCATATATATATATATATATATCTATTATCTTTCTTTAAATTTCCTAAGTGGGCTTTGAAGCTTATTAATACTCAATTAGCAAATTGTTTGTGGAATGATGAAGAGGGGAATCATAATATTCATTTAGCTAATTGGCCCTATGTATGTATGAGGAAAGAGGGAGGTTTGGGTATTCCTAACCTGCAAGATCTTAATGTATGTTTACTAGCGTCTTGGGTTAAGAGATATATACAATGTGAAGGAACTCTGTGGAGAAAAGTGATAGATATCAAATATAATACTAGAAATCCAAACATTTTGTGTTGCCATGATTCTTACCCATCAACCTTTTGGAAATGGGTGATGGGAGCTGCCGAAGCCGTGAGTTTTGGCTACAAGTGGAAGATTGGTAATTGTTAGAAGTGTTAGATTTTGGGAAGACATCTAGTTTGGTAATACTAATCAAGCTACATAGTTTTGGGATATATATTTTTTCTCTAACCAACAAACTAAAACTGTTTGTGAGGTTTGGGATGGAACAAACCTGAGATGTGACTTTAGAAGAACCTTTTCTGATGAGATGATGGTGTAGTGGTAGAAATTAGTTGCTATTGCTAATACCATAACATTAGATGGTGAGGAAGTCCAGCTTATCTGGTCATATGAAACTAATGGAATATATTCTTCAAAGTCCATGTATGCTTTAGTTAATTTTAGGGGTATAACTCCAATTTACCTTCATGCATTTTGGGATCTCAAAATTTCTCCCAGAGTCCAGGTGTTTCTTTGGTTGTTTTCCCAGAACAAAATTATGACTAGAGATAATTTGAGACATAGAGGAATTCCAAAACCTACGGAGTGTTCCTTTTGTAAAGAGTTTGAGAGTGTGCATCACCTTTTATTTGATTGCATTGTGGCTAAAAGGATTTGGCTTTTGGTTGAGAGTTGCTTTAAGTTTAGGATTGACAAATTTATAGATGTAGCTGGTAGATGGCTATGCAATAAAAGATTGTTGCAATTTAATTTCATTTCTTCTGCTATCTTGTGGGGGATTTGGAATTCTAGAAATATCATAGTGTTTAATAGACTGATTTGGATGGATTTGAAGCAGGTGTGGAGATTGATTCTATCATACATGAGGACCTAGAAAGTTCCATTCAAGGATCAAACTTGGAAGGATGTGGATCTGTTTGTGGAGATCAGGGTGAAACTCATCAAAGCACCCTTGGAACTGATGTTAAGCTGAAGTGCACCAACTTCGACTGGATTTCCTCCTGGCCCCTGCCTCAAAGCTTGCGCATGGTGGAAGCGCTTCCCTGACTTACCCGCAGGAGCATCCAGATGAAGACTCCTCGGTCCATGTCGTGCTGGGTTGATCTACTTCAACTAGCTTGCAATAGTAGAGGCTTTTAGTTGTCGGTGTAATGTAATGCATGTGGTGGTTTTTGGATAGTTTTTGCTAGAGAGTTGGCGTGCTTTTGCTGGCGCTGAGCTGAGGTTGGTTCAGTACCCCTGATGTGGGCAGTAGTGTTTTAGGTTGAAACTTCGTTTCGTTCCAAAGCTGCGGCTATGTTTTCGCTTTTCAGTTTGAAACTCTAAATATGTTCGTGAACACTGGTTACCGGGGAATTTGTCTCCCTGTGAATGTAAAACACATTATTTCATACAAAACCCCGAGTACAAGATGATTTGGTTATTCCTTTGTAAGACATTTTTCGATAGAAATGCCTATTACAAATTATGTGTTAGATCAACATGGATTGGCCTATTTAGTCCATACTCACTAGTAGAGGTGACCAGAAGAACAAAGCAGGCTAAAAATTCTTTGATGTTTAGTAATATCGTGGAAGCCTACCATGTTGTAATATGTTTACTCACAAATTTCAACGCAAAAATTAAACATATATGTACAGCAAAGCATAAGGGTGCAACTAGCTCTCATTGAGAGCATAACTTAAATCCTGATCAAATGTTTCTACAAAGTATATTTTAGTTGCACCAAGTATGCAACTGAGTTAGTCAGTGTAAATTCAGGCATATCATTAGTTGCAACCATAGTGCAACTACTTTTATCGCAGTTAAAAATGTTCCTGTTGCAACCATGCCGAAACAAATCTTTGCACCACATCCAACGGTGGAGAAGTTTGGTGTTTCAAGTTAATTCTCATCTAACCGAGATTTAGCTTTTCCGTAAAGTATGCGTATGTTCAATTCTTCGTATGTCGTCCTTTCCAATTCTTCATATTTGCCCGATGGAATTTTAAAAAAAAGTCATCGTGGTTTTAGAAAAGGCTCAAAAATTCAAGCCGGGGTGGCTTCATGCGCAGTTTGAAGGGGCGTGTAACAGGAGCTGTATTGTGTTCCAAGAAACGAACTCGGTAGCCTTTGACATTTATTTCAAAAAAAAATATGCTTGCATTTGACTTTTGCGCAAGATAAGAAAGACAATGGCAATAATAAAATTCCTTCAGCAAAAAGAAATGTCCTCCACCACCCAAGGGACCAAACCCAAACGAACGGAGGTCGAGCGTCTGGAATCTTCGACCCATGACTCGTGGCCCACCGTCAGCCACAGACCTAGCCCGAAAAGAATGACGGAAATGCCCCCAGCCCCCATTTCTTTCCCCTTGCCCAAGCCGATGCGGCGGGCCGCCAGGGGTTTAAGACCTCCCACTAGGGTTTTTCGGATCTCACCTTCCTCCCCTTTCTCTCAGCCTCCACCCGCCGCCGCAACCGCCGCCGGGAGCCGACCCAAGCTCGAGCGCCAGCCATGTCCATGGGATCTCTCATCGCGTCCAGGCTGGCCAGGTCCGGCCACGCCCTCGCCAACCGCGCCATCTCTCAGGTGCCACCCCCTCCCCCACCCCCTGCATTTCTTCTTGGTCCATGGCCAAGTTCTTGTATTTTCTTGGATTGGCCCGCCGATTTGGGTGTCGATTTCTGGTGCTGTGATGTTGATCTGATGTATTTGTGGTTCCCCATGTGTGATCTGATCAGGCTCCCAGGCCTCCCCTTCACACGACGTCTCCCCTGCTCTCCAGGCTCGGATCGGTGGCCCGCGCTTTCAGGTAACTAGCAATTTAGGATCTGTACATCTTCTATTTTGTGTGTATATATGTCAGCTTGCTTCTTGTTGGGTGCTGAGACGGATTTTCTGTGTTTGTACAGCTCGAAGCCTTCCGCGGCAGATGTCATCGGGATCGATTTGGGCACGACCAACTCATGTGTCTCCGTCATGGAAGGAAAGGTGTGCTTTTTTCCCTAATCACTCTGGAATTTACCATGTTCTGTTGCTTGGAAGACAGTTCTAATGTCCCCGCAATTGATATATTCAGATGCAATTAGCAGCAAATCTTCTTATGCTGTGAAGTTGAGTTTGATAACTGCACCTTTAATTGTTAGTGAAATCGGTGACGCTGCTAGTAAAATGTTGTGAATTTGCAGTTTGATGACAGCTATTCTTTGATTGGTAGTGATATGATGACACTGCTAGTAAAATTGTCCTGAGGTTACTGTTTGATGACTGAATCGGTGAAGCTGCTAGTATATTCTTATCAAGTGCAATTTGATTAATGGATTGGTAACTTTGCTAGTAGTGAATTCTTATGAAGTTGCAGTTTTATGACTAAACTTTTAATTGGTAGTGAATTGGTGATGCTGCTAGTAAAATTCATATTTTTTTTGTGCAGACACCTAAGGTAATTGAGAATGCTGAGGGCGCAAGGACAACGCCTTCCATTGTTGCCAAGAACAAGACTGGCGACCTCTTGGTCGGCATCACTGCCAGTCGGCAGGCAGTCACAAATGCCCAGAACACAGTTCGTGGGTCCAAGCGCTTGATTGGTAGATCTTTTGATGACCCGCAAACACAGAAGGAGATGAAGATGGTGCCCTACAAGATTGTCAGGGGACCAAATGGTGATGCCTGGGTCGAGTTGGCTGGGCAGCAATACTCCCCGAGCCAGATTGGTGCGTTTGTTCTCACCAAGATGAAGGAAACTGCAGAGGCTCACCTTGGCAAGTCGGTCTCCAAGGCTGTTATTACAGTGCCGGCTTATTTCAATGATGCTCAGCGCCAGGCTACCAAGGATGCTGGTAGGATTGCTGGACTGGAGGTGCTCAGGATTATCAATGAGCCCACTGCTGCTGCTCTGTCATATGGAATGAACAACAAGGAGGGCCTGATCGCTGTCTTTGACTTGGGTGGTGGTACTTTTGATGTGTCCATCCTTGAGATCTCCAATGGAGTTTTTGAGGTAATTTTCTTCGCATGACTTTTATTATCAATCCTATGCGTGTAAATGTCGAGCTAAGCGTTCTGATCATAATATTTATACCTTGTTCAGGTAAAGGCAACTAATGGAGACACTTTCCTTGGTGGTGAGGACTTTGACGCTGCATTGCTTGACTACCTGGTTGGTGAGTTTAAGAAGTCTGACAGCATTGACCTGAGCAAGGACAAGTCTGCTCTGCAGAGGCTCAGGGAAGCTGCTGAGAAGGCCAAGGTCGAGCTTTCCTCAACTGCACAGACTGATATCAACCTTCCCTTTATCTCGGCTGATGCCTCTGGTGCGAAGCACTTCAACTTGACCTTGACCAGATCAAAGTTTGAGTCTCTGGTGGGCAATCTTATTGAGAGAACTCGCAGCCCTTGTGTGAACTGCCTCAAGGATGCTGGCATCTCTGCCAAGGAGGTTGATGAGGTTCTGCTGGTCGGTGGTATGACAAGGGTGCCAAAGGTCCAGGATGTTGTTTCTCAGATATTTGGCAAGTCACCAAGCAAGGGAGTCAATCCTGATGAGGCTGTTGCCATGGGAGCTGCCATCCAGGGTGGCATCTTGAGGGGTGATGTGAAGGAGCTCCTTTTGCTGGACGTCACACCCCTTTCCCTCGGTATTGAGACTCTTGGAGGCATCTTCACAAGGCTAATTACCCGGAACACTACGATCCCAACCAAGAAGAGTCAGACATTCTCCACTGCTGCAGATAACCAGACACAGGTTGGGATCAAGGTTCTTCAGGGTGAGAGGGAGATGGCTACAGATAACAAACTTCTTGGTGAGTTCCAGCTTGAAGGTATTCCACCAGCTCCAAGGGGCCTGCCACAGATTGAGGTCACATTTGACATTGATGCCAATGGTATTGTCAAGGTGTCAGCAAAGGACAAGCAATCTGGCAAAGAGCAAGATATCACCATCAAGTCTTCAGGTGGTTTGTCTGACAGTGATATCGAGAAGATGGTGAGGGAGGCAGAGCTACACTCTCAGAGGGACCAGGAAAGGAAGTCGTTGATTGATATCAAGAACTCTGCAGACACCACGATCTACAGCATCGAGAAGAGTGTCAGCGAGTACAAGGACAAGGTTCCTGCTGAGGTTGTTACAGAAATCCAGTCTGCTGTTTCTGATCTGAGATCAGCAATGGCTGGTGATGATTTGGACAACATCAAGCAGAAGCTGGAAGCCGCAAACAAGGCGGTTTCGAAGATTGGGCAGCACATGCAAGGTGGTGGGGGAGCTGCTGGCGGCAGTGGCAGCAGTGGTGGTGACCAGACTCCGGAGGCTGAATACCAGGACCCCAAGGAGGCCAAGATGTAGATTTGATCTGCATCAGGTCTCTACTTTTTTGTGTACCCAGTTTAGGAAGTTAATATATTCATCTACCTCCGGCTGCTTAGATTTCTCTATGAGGGCTACGATACCTGTAACTTTTTGGCAATTGTTCGAGTTGCGGATAAATTGTGAGTGGAACAAACTCATAACCTATATCAGCTATTATATTGGGCCATTCGCCACATTGTCCTGTTGCCTGTGTGTGTTTGATATCTGGTCTTGTCAACTGCGTTAGTTTCCCGAACTCCTGATTTTCTGTGAGATTTTCTGTGTTCTTGAGCTTGCTTTCATGTTTGCTTAAACTTCATCTTACCTGTAGCCCAGCCTTTGAGATGCTGATTGGACATTTGAGCTGGCAGGTTTGGTACCATAGAATGAAATGCTACCAAATAGCTGACACGCTAGGCAGTATTTGGCTTCTCTATGGTTTATGATAATTCTATCGGTTGAACTAAAATTTCCCAAATTTGCTTCCTGGATTACAGGAAAGAACAACAAGAAGAAGGCTAATTTCCTTATCGAATTGACTTTACTTATATTCCATTGCTTTGGCACTCCTGTTTCCCAACTAGAATTCCAATAATCAAAGAATAAGAACAGTCAGAAGAAGGTTTAGCCTTTCCGTAAAACTATTTCTAAATAGAATATGTAAAATGAAATGGTTTTCCACCAGTGGAGATAAACCTTAAGTTATGTGCATCTTTGCTGCTATTGTTCTACGTGTCGTGGCAGTCATTAATTTTCTTCCTAACCAGAATTCAAGTAATCAAAGAATAAGAACAATCAGAAGAATATGTTTAGCCTTTCCGTAAAACTATTTCTAAATAGAATATGTAAAATGAAATGGTCCACCAGTGGAGATAAACCTTAAGTTATGTGCATCTTTGCTGCTATTGTTCTACGGCATTTTATGAATTACATTCAGCAGTCTAGCAGTCACAAACTTAAGTCTTATAAACTGCCTAATTTTCTTCCGAACGTGTCGTGGCAGTCTAGCGTTACAGTGCTGGAGTATAGGGCGAGCAACCTGTTTTCTGAACTTAGCTATCATGACCAATGCAGCCTCATGTCCCAGCAGTTGATGTTTAGTTCTGTTTAAGTTTTGTTTCTTTACCTTTGGTTACTTGTAAGTTTTTTGTTTTGTTTCTGTGTCGTTGGACGCATACATCGAGAATCTACTGAAAAGAAAAGATTTGTTGCATTCCCTGCCCCCCTACAATTCCAAACAAGGATTTTCATGGGGAACCAATTGGCAAAAGGTTGATTATTCTTGGACTGCTACAAATGTAACTTCCTCTTTAGGAAAGAAATTCTTTCTTGGGAAGAGAATATCACCTTGCCGAGATGTTTTGAGCCAATAAAGGCGTCCTTAACTGCAAAATAATCTTTAGTTAGTTCTTCAGTTTTGGCTAGGTTTAGGTTCTCTCTGGCTTCAACATAAATCATTCAACAAGGTACCAGCCTCACAAGTCTGTTTAGATGTAGCATGTCCAGTAGCTGTCAATCTGTAGTATGCTACTACATGAAACATCCAGTAGCAACAAAAAATATGACAATCTGTAGTATGCTACTACATGAAACATCCAGTAGCAACAAAAAATATGACGGTGACCTTTGTGCATTATCTCTATTCCATTTGAACAGACTGAATGTAATTAAGGATATAGGTGTCATTTTAATTTTAGGAAACATGAGTTTAATCAGTTGGTAGGAATACTAGAGTGATGCAAATATTCAATTCCCCAATGCATTTGGAATGGAAAGCTACGTGAGCAAAACAATGCGGAAAAGAACATCCAGATAAAATTTTGATCATAACAAGTTCATCGCCAAACATGTTCCATCAACATATCCAAAGGAAGTTCAACAAGAATAACACAGAATATGCTATATCATTCATCGGAGTATATTCACCAACTTCAACTACCTTACTAGAGCATTCAAGGGCTGGAACGAACTATGTGAGCAGAACAATCCACATAGGCTGAAAAAAAGGAGCATTCATGGAAAACTTTAATCATAACAAGCTCATCACCAAATAGGTTCCAACAACACATCAAGTTCAACAAGAAAAACGCCGAATAGGCTACATCATGCATCTGAGTAAGTTCACTAGGACGACATTCTAACTTCATCTACCAATACACGATCAGACAGGCAGAACATTCGGTGAACAAGGCAACACTGCAACCTGCAACGAGACCAAAGCTCTCAGGCCTGAGCCGCCTCCCTTTCGCGGTTCCACTGTTCAATTTTCGCCCTCCTCTCCTCGCTGCCCTCCCTGACCGGGCTCCTACTGCGGCTCCTGTGCCGCCGACGCCTGCTCCCATCACTGTCATAGTTGCGATTCCTCTCACTGCTCCTCCTGCTATGGTGGTGGTAATCACCATAGTCACCGCGGTCCAAGCTGCCGCCATAGTAGTCGCCGCGGTCCCTGGACGACCGCGAGGATCGATCACGGTCCCTCGAGTGGTAATGGTAAGGGCTCGGGCTCCTGCTGCTCCTGCTGTGGCTTCTCCTGGACCTAGACAGGTGCCCATACAGCCTCTTCCTCAGGTCCCTGCCGATCTCCTTCACATGCATAAAGTTGCAGTACCCTCCACGGTTGCAGTTGTGCTCCTCGAACTGCCTGCAGGTGGCCTCCCGGAAGTCGGTGACCGGCGAGAACTCAGCGATGATGGGGCGGCCAGAGTAGAACCGCCCCTGCAGCGCCTGGAGGGCCTTGGCAGCCTGGTCCTCCTCCCTGAACGAGACGTACACGTTGCCAATGAGGTGGTCGGCGAGGTTGTCGCAGACGTGCAGGTTCTCCACCTCGCCGTACTTGCTGAGCTCGTCGAAGATGTCCTCGTAGAAGTCCTCGAAGTCGCCCTGGATCTTGCTGGGGTCGATGGGGTTGCCCTGCGGGTCGAAGCCCGGGGTGATCATGTCGGGGCGCTGGTACATGTTGCAGAGCAGCAGCGTCGGCGACACGGAGGGGCGGTTGTGCAGGCGGGAGCAGCGGTCGCCGTGCCTGCACGCGCCGATCTTGAAGTAGAAGGGGCAGTTCACGCGGTCCTTCTCCGTGCCGAAGATTGACGCCAGGTGCTCAGCCATGGCGGCGCCTGGATTCCAGCACCTGCTCGTCCCCTCGCAGAGAAGCTAGAGAGAGATCTGCAGTTCCACCATACGAATCAGAGATTCTATACGCAAAATTACATCTAAGATTGACCAAGAACATGCTAGATAATTCAAATGAGTGGGGGGAAAGAACTTAATAGACAACATCATGAGTACTGTAGAAGACACTGCTATCCCCAATTCCGGTAGAACCTTCAAAATAGCAGGCACTTAAATTTCGTGTCAAATCAATGAACGCAGATCGATAACGAAAACCAAACTTAACGAAAATACTGCAATACTAATCCATCACTTATTTTCTCTTCGATTTGCGATGGGGGGAAGATCCTATGCCCCGACCTGATACGAATCGAGAGAGAAGACACACGAAAAGAATCATCAATCAATCAATCCCATAAAGGGGCAATCCAGCCGCTTACAACCTACAGATACATGTATCGATAGATCGGAATAAAACGCACACGCCGGGATGCGTGGATACGGGTGTGGAGGGGCAGCTTACCGGGAAGCAGCGCCGCCGTCGCCGGAGGTGGAGCAGGTGGAGCACGGGAGATTTGTTCGGGATAACTGTTCCAGTAGCATCTGGAAGAGGATATAAAGGTCGTGCCGGCACATCTGATCGTTGATTTGTGTACGGGCGGCGGAGATGTGGTTGGCTCGAGACTACTAGAACCTTCTACTGCTTTTGGGCGTTCGGGAGAGCCCATCGTTGGCCCGGTCCAACAACGGTAGAATTTGTATTGTCCAGACTGTTTTTTTTT
>NC_061512.1:229897279-229926549 GCF_022539505.1 Lolium rigidum | reverse complement strand
GCTTATGCATTAAAGAGGAGTCCATTATCTGTTGTCCATGTTGTCCCGGTATGGATGTCTAAGTTGAGAATAATCAAAAGCGAGAAATCCAAAATGCGAGCTTTCTCCTTAGACCTTTATACGAGGCGGCATGGAGGTACCCCATTGTGACACTTGGTTAAAACATGTGTATTGCGATGATCCGGTAGTCCAAGCTAATTAGGACAAGGTGCGGGCACTATTAGTATACTATGCATGAGGCTTGCAACTTGTAAGATATAATTTACATGACTACATATGCTTTATTACTACCGTTGACAAAATTGTTTCATGTTTTCAAAATAAAAGCTCTAGCACAAATATAGCAATCGATGCTTTCCTCTTTGAAGGACCATTCTCTTTACTTTTATGTTGAGTCAGTTCACCTATTTCTCTCCACCTCAAGAAGCAAACACTTGTGTGAACTGTGCATTGATGCCTACATAGTTGCATATTGCACTTGTTATAATACTTTACATTGACAATATCCATGAGATATACATGTTACAAGTTGAAAGCAACCGCTGAAACTTGATCTTCTTTTGTGTTGCTTCAATACCTTTACTTTGATTTATTGCTTTATGAGTTAACTTTTATGCAAGACTTCTTGATGCTTGTCTTGAAGTACTATTCATGAAAAGTCTTTGCTTTATGATTCATTTGTTTACTCATGTCATTACCATTGTTTTGATCGCTGCATTCATTACATATGCTTACAATAGTATGATCAAGGTTATGATGGCATGTCACTCCAGAAATTATCTTTGTTATCGTTTACACTCTGGACGAGCAGGAACTAAGCTTGGGGATGCGTACGTCTCCGACGTATCGATAATTTCTTATGTTCCTTGCCACATTATTGATGATATCTACATGTTTTATACACATTATATGTTGTATTTGTGCATTTTCCGGCACTAACCTATTAACGAGATGCCGAAGAGCCGATTCTTTGCTCAGCTGTTTTTGGTTTCAGAAATCCTAGTAAGGAAATATTCTCGGAATTGGACTAAATCAACGCCCAGGGTCCTATTTTTGCACGAAGCTTCCAGAAGACCGAGGGGGAAAGGAAGTGGGGCCACGAGGCGCCGCCACAGCAGGGCGGCGCGGCCCAGGCGTGTGGGGCCCTCGTGTGGCCCCCCGCGTTGCCCTTCCACCTACTTAAAACCTTCGTCGCGAAACCCCCAGTACCGAGAGCCACGATACGGAAAACCTATGCGAGACGCCGCCGCCGCCAATCCCATCTTGGGGGATTACGGAGATCACCTCCGGCACCCCGTCGGAGAGGGGATTCATCTCCCGGTGGACTCTTCATCGCCATGATCGCCTCCGGATCGATGTGTGAGTAGTTCACCCTTGGACTATGGGTCCATTGCGGTAGCTAGATGGTTGTCTTCTCCTCATTGTGCTATCATGTTAGATCTTGTGAGCTGCCTATCATGATCAAGATCATCTATTTGTAATCCTACATGTTGTGTTTGTTGGGATCCGATGAATATTGAATACTATGTCAAGTTGATTATCAATCTATCATATATGTTGTTTATGTTCTTGCATGCTCTCCGTTGCTAGTAGAGGCTCGACCAAGTTGATACTTGTGACTCCAAGAGGGAGTATTTATGCTCGATAGTGGGTTCATGCCTCCATTGAATGCGGGACGAGTGACAGAAAGTTCTAAGGTTGTGGATGTGCTGTTGCCACTAGGGATAAAACATCGATGCTTTGTCTAAGGATATTTGTGTTGATTACATTACACACCATACTTAATGCAATTGTCTGTTGTTTGCAACTTAATACTGGAAGGGGTTCGGATGATAACCCGAAGGTGGACTTTTTAGGCATAGATGCATGTCTGGATAGCGGTCTATGTACTTTGTCGTAATGCCCCGATTAAATCTCATAGTACTCATCATGATATATGTATGTGCATTGTTATGCCTTCTTTATTTGTCAATTGCCCAACTGTAATTTGTTCACCCAACATCTTTTTATCTTATGGGAGAGACACCACTAGTGAACTGTGGACCCCGGTCCAATTCTTTACATCTGAAATACAATCTACTACAATACTTGTTCTTTACTGTTCTTCGCAAACAAACATCATCTTCCACACAATACGTTTAATCCTTTGTTTTCAGCAAGCTGGTGAGATTGACAACCTCACTGTTACGTTGGGGAAAAGTACTTTGATTGTGTTGTGCAGGTTCCACGTTGGCGCCGAAATCCCTGGTGTTGCGCCGCACTACACTCCGCCACCAACAACCTTCACGTGTTCCTTGACTCCTACTGGTTCGATAACCTTGGTTTCTTAGTGAGGGAAAACTTGCCGCTGTACACATCACACCTTCCTCTTGGGGTTCCCAACGGACGTGTGTCAACTACACGCCAGCAAGACTTTTTCTGGCGCCGTTGCCGGGGAACTGAAGAAAAGCTACACCACAAAGATTTCTAACTCCCATGTCAACTACACGCCAAGACTTTTTCTGGCGCCGTTGCCGGGGAGATCAAGACACGCTGCAAGGGGAGTCTCCCACATCCAATCTCTTTACTTTGTTTTTGTCTTGCTTTGTTTTACTTTATTTACTGCTTTGTTTGCTCTTTATATCAAAAACACAAAAAAATTAGTTGCTAGCTTTACTTTATTTATTGTCTTGCTCTCCATATTAAAAACACAAAAAAATTAGTTACTTGCATTTACTTTATTTAGTTTGCTTTATTTACTAATACTAAAAATGAGTAATCTGGAAGTTGAAGTTAGTTCGTTTAAGCAACAAGGGGGAGAAAGTTTTAAAGATGCTTGGTATAGAATTAGTGATGCTCATCATAGGTGCATTAAGAAACACTCCACTATTATACTACTTAAGAACTTTTATGTTGGTATCTCTAGTTGGAATAGATATGTTCTTGATACTCTTGCGGGAGGTAATTTCCTAGGCACTCCTGCTTTAGAAGCTAGTTGCATTATTGAGAGTCTAGTTGGAATACCACCTGTTAATGAAGCTAAAATTGAAATCTCTCTTGAAGATGTCATGAAAAAGTTGGAGGGCATAGAGAAAGATCTTCCAAGTATTGAGACTAAACTGGAAATATTACTTAATAGCACTGATAAACTTGATAAATCTCTAGGTGGAATTAATGAGAGAATTGCTGTTTTAGAAACTTGTGCTACTCATGATAATCGAACCCATAGGATTAGTGAACTTGAAGAAGCTATGGGAACCTTGGGTTCAACTTTTTCTTCTCTTAAGTTTAAGGAGAAAGCCTATGTGGGTAAGGAGCAAAAGTTCATGTATGTCTCTAAAGTGCCTAAGCCAAAAAACTATTATAGGCCTAAAATTGACAAAGCCCTTAGCACTACTACGGATAAGGGAGCATCTAAGATACCTATTGATGTTGATGTTTCATCTCTTGATAATACTTGATACACACTTTCTGCGCCTAGCTGAAAGGCGTTAAAGAAAAACGCTTATGGGAGACAACCCATTATTTTACTTCTGCACTTTTGTTTTATATTTGAGTCTTGGAAGTTGTTACTACTGTAGCAACCTATCCTTAACTTTATTTTATTGCATTGTTGTGCCAAGTAAAGTCTTTGATAGTAAAGTCAATACTAGATTTGGATTGCTGCGCAGGAACAGATTTCTTGCTGTCACGAAATTGAGCCGCCCCTGCTGTAGAAAATTTATAAAAATCTGCAAATTTACGTGCGTGATCCTCAGATATGTGCGCAACTTTCATTCAATTTGGGCATTTTCATCTGAGCAAGTCTGGTGCCTCTAAAAAATTCGTCTTATTGACTGTTCTGTTTTGACAGATTCTGCCTTTTATTTCGCATTGCCTGTTTAGCTATGTTTGATGGATTTCTTTGTTCCATTAACTTTCAGTAGCTGTGTGCAATGTCCAGAGTGTTAAGAAAGATTATTTCACCTCTGAATATATGAATTATTCACTAACCCTCTAATGAGATTGTTTTGAGTTTGGTGTGGAGGAAGTTTTCAAGGGTCAAGAGAGGAGGATGATACAATATGATCAAGAAGAGTGAAAAGTCTAAGCTTGGGGATGCCCCCGTGGTTCATCCCTGCATATTTTAAGAATACTCAAGCATCTAAGCTTGGGGATGCCCAAGGCATCCCTTCTTCATCGACAACTTATCAGGTCACCTCTAGTGAAACTATATTTTTATTCCGTCACATCTTATGTGCTTTACTTGGAGCGTCTGTTTGTTTTTGTTTTTGTTTGAATAAAATCGGATCCTAGCATTCTTTGTTTGGGAGAGAGACATGCTCCGCTGTTTCGTATGAACACATATGTCCTTAGCTTTATTCTTAATGTTCATTGCGAAGGTTGAACTACCTCGTTCATTGTTATATGGTTGGAAACGGAAAATGCCGCATGTGGTAAATGGTATAATGTCTTGAATAATTTGATACTTGGAAATTGTTGTGCTCATATAGATCATGTTTAAGCTCTTGCATCATGTACTTTGTACCTATTAATGAAGAACTACATAGAGCTTGTTAAAATTTGGTTTGCATGATTGGTCTCTAGAGTCTAGATATTTTTCGGTTAAGGTGTTTGAACAACAAGGAGACGATGTAAAGTCTTATAATACTTACAGTATGTTCATATGTGAGTCTTGCTGCACCGTTTTATACTTGAGTTTGCTTCAAACAACCTTGCTAGCCTAGCCTTGTATTGAGAGGAATTTCTTCTCGTGCATCCAAATCCTTGAGCCAAACACTATGCCATTTGTGTCCACCATACCTACCTACTACATGGTATTTCTCTGCCATTCCAAAGTAAATTACTTGAGTGCTACCTTTAAAATTTCTATCCTTTGTCTTTGCAATATATAGCTCATGGGAAAAATAGCCTTAAAAACTATTGTGGTGAAGAATATGTACTTATGTGTCTTATTTCTTAATAAGTTGCTTGTTGAGCGGTAACCATTCTTCTGGGGACGCCATAAACTTTTACCTTTGTTGAATATCATGTGAGTTGCTATGCATGTTCGTCTTGTCTGAAGTAAGGGCGATTTTCATGATCAAATGGTTTGAGTATGCATATTGTTAGAGAAGAACATTGGGCCGCTAACTAAAACCATGATTCATGGTGGAAGTTTCAGTTTGGACAACTAATCCTCAATCTCTTATGAGAATTTTATCTGTTGTTGAATGCTTATGCATTAAAGAGGAGTCCATTATCTGTTGTCTATGTTGTGCCGGTATGGATGTCTAAGTTGAGAATAATCAAAAGCGAGAAATCCAGTGCGAGCTTTCTCCTTAGACCTTTGTACATGCGGCATAGAGGTACCCCTTTGTGACACTTGGTTGAAACATATGCTATGCTATGATAATCCATGTTAATCCAAGCTAATTAGGACAAGGTGCGAGCACTATTGGTATACTATGCATGAGGCTTGCAACTTATAAGATATCTTATACATAACACATATGATTTATTACTACCGTTGACAAAATTGTTTCTTGTTTTCAAAATGAAAAGCTCTAGCACAAATATAGTAATCCATGCTTCTCTCTCCGAAGGGCCAATCTTCTACTTTATTTTTGAGTCAGTTTACCTATTCTTTCTATCTCAGAAGCAAACATTTGTTTCAACTGTGTGCATTGATTCTTACATGTTTACCTATTGCACTTGTTATATTACTTTGTGTTGACAATTATCCATGAGATATATATGTTAAAGTTGAAAGCAACTGCTGAAACTTATATCTTCCTTTTTGTTGCTTCAATGCCTTTACTTTGAATCTATTGCTTTATGAGTAACTCTTATGCAAGTCTTATTGATGCTTGTCTTGAAAGTATTATTCATGAAAAGTCTTTGCTATATGATTCATTTGTTTACTCATTATCTTCACCATTGCTTCGAATCGCTGCATTCATCTCATATGCCAATAGTATGATCAAGATTATGATAGCATGTCACTTCAGAAATTATCTTTGTTATCGTTTACCTACTCGAGGGCGAGTAGGAACTAAGCTTGGGGATGCTTGATACGTCTCAAACGTATCTATAATTTCTTATGTTCCATGCTACTTTTATGATGATACTCACATGTTTTATACACCTTATATGTCATTATTATGCATTTTCCGGCACTAACCTATTGACGAGATGCCGAAGAGCCGATTGTCTGTTTTCTGCTGTTTTTGGTTTCAGAAATCCTACAAAGGAAATATTCTCGGAATTGGACGAAATCAACGCCCATGGTCTTATTTTTCCACGAAGCTTCCAGAAGACCGAGGGAGATACAAAGTGGGGCCACTAGGCGACGCCACACTAGGGCGGCGCCCCTAGGCCCTGACCGCGCGGCCCTAGCATGTGGGGCCCCCGTGCCTCCTCCGACTCTGCCCTTCCGCCTACTTAAAGCCTTCGTCGCGAAACCCCCAGTACCGAGAGCCACGATACGGAAAACCTTACAGAGACGCCGCCGCCACCAATCCCATCTCGGGGGATTCAGGAGATCGCCTCCGGCACCCTGCCGGAGAGGGGAATCATCTCCCGGAGGGCTCTTCATCGCCATGATTGCCTCCGGATCGATGTGTGAGTAGTTCACCCCTGGACTATGGGTCCATAGCAGTAGCTAGATGGTTGTCTTCTCCTTATTGTGCTATCATGTTAGATCTTGTGAGCTGCCTATCATGATACGAATCATCTATTTGTAATCCTACATGTTGTGTTTGTTGGGATCCGATGAATATTGAATACTATGTCAAGTTGATTATCAATCTATCATATATGTTGTTTATGTTCTTGCATGCTCTCCGTTGCTAGTAGAGGCTCTGGCCAAGTTGATACTTGTGACTCCAAGAGGGAGTATTTATGCTCGATAGTGGGTTCATGCCTCCATTCAATGCGGGACGAGTGACGGAAAGTTCTAAGGTTGTGGATGTGCTTGTTGTCACTAGGGATAAAACATCGATGCTTTGTCTAAGGATATTTGTGTTGATTACATTACGCACCATACTTAATGCAATTGTCCATTGTTTGCAACTTAATGCTGGAAGGGGTTCGGATGATAACCTGAAGGTGGAATTTTTAGGCATAGATGCATGCTTGGATAGCGGTCTATGTACTTTGTCGTAATGCCACTGATTAAATCTCATAGTACTCATCATGATATATGTATGTGCATTGTTATGCCTTCTTTATTTGTCAATTGCCCAATTGTAATTTGTTCACCCAACATCTATTTATCTTATGGGAGAGACACCACTAGTGAACTGTGGACCCCGGTCCAATTCTTTACATCTGAAATACAATCTACTGCAATACTTGTTCTTTACTGTTCTTCGCAAACAAACATCATCTTCCACACAATACGTTTAATACTTTGTTTTCAGCAAGCCGGTGAGATTGACAACCTCACTGTTACGTTGGGGCAAAGTACTTTGATTGTGTTGTGCAGGTTCCACGTTGGCGCCGGAATCCCTGGTGTTGCGCCGCACTACACTCCGCCACCAACAACCTTCACGTGTTCCTTGACTCCTACTGGTTCGATAACCTTGGTTTCTTACTGAGGGAAAACTTGCTGCTGTACGCATCACACCTTCCTCTTGGGGTTCCCAACGGACGTGTGTCAATCACGCGCCATCATCCACTCACAGTGTAGGAGTTCCCTAACCCCAACCAACATGAACCTAGCCATGTGGCATGTGAAGAAAATATGATTACAATCCTCAATCTCCCCACACAACAAACATAGACCATTAGAGGGACACATCCTCTTGGCCACCTGTTCACAGGACGGAAGCTTCCCTCTGATGATCTACCACATGAACACCTTGATCTTAGGCGGAACTCGCAGTTGCCAAAACTCCTTGACATGTGTGACATTCGCTCCCTAAAGCAAGCCGTAGTATATATATTTCACCGTATAGGCCCTCAAGGCCTCCAGTGACCACGACACCCCATCGTTCTGATCCTCCATCGGTGATGCCTGAATTTCCCGGCACTGATGACATAGGCATCTGATGCGTGCAGTCGACACGTCCGTTGGGAACCCCAAGAGGAAGGTGTGATGCGTACAGTAGCAAATTTTCCCTCAGAAAGAAACCAAGGTTTATCGAACCAGTAGGAGCCAAGAAGAACGTTGAAGGTTGATGGCGGAGGAGTGTAGTGCGGCGCAACACCAGGGATTCCGGCGCCAACGTGGAACCTGCACAACACAATCAGAGAACTTTGCCCCAACGTAACGGTGAGGTTGTCAATCTCACCGGCTTGCTATAAACAAAGGATTAGATGTATAGTGTGGATGATGATGGTTGTTTGCAAAGAACAGTAAAGAACAATTGCAGTAGATTGTATTTCAGATGTAAAGAATAGGACCGGGGCGTTGATTTCGTCCAATTCCGAGAATATTTCCTTACTAGGATTTCTGAAACCAAAAACAGCAGAAAACAACAATCGGCTCTTCGGCATCTCGTCAATAGGTTAGTGCCAGAAAATGCATAATAATGACATATAATGTGTATAAAACATGTGAGTATCATCATAAAAGTAGCATGGAACATAAGAAATTATAGATACGTTTGGGACGTATCAAGCATCCCCAAGCTTAGTTCCAAATCGCCCTCGAGTAGGTAAACGACAACAAAGATAATTTCTGAAGTGACATGCTATCATAATCTTGATCATACTATTGTAAAGCGTATGAGATGAATGCAGCGATTCGAAGCAATGATGAAGATAATGAGTAAACAAATGAATCGTATTACAAAGACTTTTCATGAATAATACTTTCAAGACAAGCATCAATAAAACTTGCATAAGAGTTACTCATAAAGCAATAAATTCGAAGTGAAGGCATTGAAGCAACACAAAGGAAGATATAAGTTTCAGCGGTTGCTTTCAACTTCAACATATATATCTCATGGATAATTGTCAACACAAAGTAATATAACAAGTGCAATAAGTAAACATGTAAGAATCAATGCACACGAGTTGATACAAGTGTTTGCTTCTAGGATAGAAAGAATAGGCAAACCGACTCAACAATAAAGTAGAAGATAGGCCCTTCGCGAGAGGGAAGCATTGATTACTATATTTGTGCTAGAGCTTTTCATTTTGAAAACAAGAAACAATTTTGTCAACGGTAGTAATAAAGCATATGTGTTATGTATAAGATATCTTATA
Source organism: Lolium rigidum (assembly GCF_022539505.1). Classification (NCBI taxonomy): domain Eukaryota; kingdom Viridiplantae; phylum Streptophyta; class Magnoliopsida; order Poales; family Poaceae; genus Lolium; species Lolium rigidum. Next base: position 229,917,375 of record NC_061512.1, on the reverse strand, counting down.
AGTTGCAAGCCTCATGCATAGTATACCAATAGTGCTCGCACCTTGTCCTAATTAGCTTGGATTAACACCGATTATCATTGCATAGCATATGTTTCAACCAAGTGTCACAAAGGGGTACCTCTATGCCGCCTGTACAAAGGTCTAAGGAGAAAGCTCGCATTGGATTTCTCGCTTTTGATTATTCTCAACTTAGACATCCATACCGGGACAACATAGACAACGGATAATGGACTCCTCTTTAATGCATAAGCATTCAACAACGATTAATATTCTCATAAGAGATTGAGGATTAATTGTCCACACCGAAACTTCCACCATGAATCATGGCTTTAGTTAGCGGCCCAATGTTCTTCTCTAACAGTATGCATACTCAAACCATTTGATTGTGAGAACCGCCCTTACTTCAGACAAGACGAACATGCATAGCAACTCAGATGATATTCGACAAAGGTAAAGTTGATGGCGTCCCCAGAAACATGGTTACCGCTCAACAAGCAACTTATTAAGAAATAAGACACATAAGTACATATTCTTCACCACAATAGTTTTTAAGCTATTTGTCCCATGAGCTATATATTGCAAAGGCAAAGAATAGAAGTTTTAAAGGTAGCACACAAGTAATTTACTTTGGAATGGCGGAGAAATACCATGTAGTAGGTAGGTATGGTGGACACAAATGGCATAGTAATTGGCTCAAGGATTTGGATGCACGAGAAGAATTCCTCTCAATACAAGGCTAGGCTAGCAAGGTTGTTTGAACCAAACTCAAGTATAAAAGGTGCAGCAAAGCTCACATATGAACATATTGTAACTATTATAAGACTTTACCTTGTCCCCTTGTTGTTCAAACACCTCAACAAGAAAATATCTAGACTCTAGAGATCAATCATGCAAACCAAATTTTAACAAGCTCTATGTAGTTATTCATTAATGAGTACAAGGTACATGATGCAAGAGCTTAAACAAGATCTATATGAGCACAACAATTGCCAAGTATCACATTATTCAAGACATTAAACCATTTACCACATGCGGCATTTTCCGTTTCCAACCATATAACAATGAATGAAATAGGCCAACTTTCGCAATGAACATTAAAGATAAAGCTAAGAACATATGTGTTCATACGAAACAGCGGAGCGTGTCTCTCTCCCAAACAAAGAATGCTAGGATCCGATTTTATTCAAACAAAAACAAAAACAAAAACAAACAGACGCTCCAAGTAAAGCACATAAGATGTGACGGAATAAAAATATAGTTTCACAAGAGGAACCTGATAAGTTGTCGATGAAGAAGGGATGCCTTGGGCATCCCCAAGCTTAGACGCTTGAGTTTTCTTAAAATATGCAGGGATGAACTACGGGGGCATCCCCAAGCTTTGACTTTTCACTCTTCTTGATCATATTGTATCATCCTCCTCTCTTGACCCTTGAAAACTTCCTCCACACCAAACTCGAAACAAACTCATTAGAGGGTAAGTGAATAATTCATATATTCAGAGGTGACATAATCATTCTTAACACTTCTGAACATTGCACAAAGCTACTGAAAGTTAATGGAACAAAGAAATCCATCAAAAATAGCAAAACAGGCAATGCGAAATAAAAGGCAGAATCTGTCAAAACAGAACAGTTCGTAAAGATGAATTTTAAAGTGGCACCATACTTGCTCAGATGAAAATGCCCAAATTGAATGAAAGTTGCGTACATATCTGAGGATCACGCACGTAAATTGGCAGATTTTTTTAATTTTTCTACAGAGACTACTGCTCAAATTCGTGACAGCAAGAAATTTGTTCCTGCGCAGTAATCCAAATCTAGTATTAGCTTTACTTTCAAAGACCTTACTTGGCACAACAATGCATTAAAATAAAGATAAGAAGAGGTTTCTACAGTAGTAAACAACTTCCAAGACTCAAATATAAAATAAAGTGCAGAAGTAAAATAATGGGTTGTCTCCCATAAGCGCTTTTCTTTAACGCCTTTCAGCTAGGCGCAGAAAGTGTGTATCAAGTAACATCGATAGATGAAGCATCAACATCATAAGTTGTTCTAATAATAGAATCATAAGGTAACTTCATTCTCTTTCTAGGGAAGTGTTCCATACCTTTCTTGAGAGGAAATTGATATTTAATATTACCTTCCTTCATATCAATGGTAGCACCAACGAGTTCGAAGAAAAGGTCTTCCCAATATAATGGGACAAGATGCATTGCATTCAATATCCAAGACAACAAAATCAACGGGGACAAGGTTATTGTTAACCATAATACGAACATTATCAATCCTCCCCAAAGGTTTCTTTATAGCATTATCAACAAGATTAACATCCAAATAACAATTCTTCAATGGTGGCAAGTCAAGCATATCATAGATTTTCTTAGGCATAACAGAAATACTTGCACCAAGATCACATAAAGCATTACAATCAAAATCATTGACCATCATATTAATAATAGGCTCCCAACCATCTTCCAACTTCCTAGGAATAGAAGTTTCAAGTTTTAGTTTCTCTTCTCTAGCTTTTATGAGAGCATTTGTAATATGTTTTGTAAAGGCCAAATTAATAGCACTAGCATTGAGACTTTTAACAAGATTTTGTAAGAACTTTATAACTTCAGAGATGTTACAATCATCAAAGTCTAAACCATTATGATCTACAGCAATGGGAGCATTGTCCCCAATATTTTGAAAAATTTCAGCAGTTTTATCAATTTCAGCAGTTTTAGCAGTTTCAGGTAATTTTGCACGCTTTGCACTAGGAGTAGAAACATTGCCAACACCAATTATTTTACCATTGATAGTAGGAGGTGTAGCAACATGTGAATCATTAACATTACTAGTGGTGGTAATAGTCCAAACTTTAGCTACCTTATTCTCTTTAGCTAGTTTTTCATTTTCTTCTCTTTCCCACCTAGCATGCAATTCAGCCATCAATCTAATATTCTCATTAATTCGAACTTGGATGGAATTTGCTGTAGTAACAATCTTATTATCAATATCCTTATTAGGCATAAATTTCAATTTTAAAAGATCAACATCAGAGGCAAGTCTATCAACCTTAGAAGCAAGAATATCAATTTTATCGAGCTTTTCCTCAACAGATTTGTTAAAAGCAGTTTGTGTACTAATAAATTCTTTAAGCATAGCTTCAATACCAGGGGGTACACTCCTATTATTGTTGTTAGAATTCCCATAAGAATTACCATAACTATTACCATTAGCAGCAGGATATGGCCTATAGTTGCTACCAGGATTATTGTTGTTAGAATTCCCATAAGAATTACCATAACTATTACCATTAGCAGCAGGATATGGCCTATAGTAATGGACATAAAGGTACCTCCAGCAGCTGAATCCAATAGGTTCCGCGAAGAAAAATTCAATCCTGCATAAAAGGTTTGGATGATCATCCAAGTAGTTAGTCCATGGGTTGGGCAATTCTTCACCAAAGATTTCATTCTCTCCCATGCTTGAGCAACATGTTCATTATCTAGTTGCTTAAAATTCATTATGCTACTTCTCAAAGATATAATTTTAGCGGGAGGATAATATCTACCAATAAAAGCATCCTTACATTTAGTCCATGAATCAATACTATTTCTAGGCAGAGATAGCAACCAATCTTTAGCTCTTCCTCTTAAAGAGAAAGGAAACAATTTTAATTTTATAATGTCACCATCTACATCCTTATACTTTTGCATTTCACATAGTTCAATAAAATTATTAAGATGGGCAGCAGCATCATCGGAACTAACACCGAGAAAATTGCTCTCTCATAACAAGATTCAGTAAAGCAGGTTTAATTTCAAAGAATTCTGTTGTAGTAGCAGGTGGAGCAATAGGTGTGCATAAGAAATCTTTATTATTTGTGCTAGTGAAGTCACACAACTTAGTATTCTCAACAGTACCCATTTTAGCAGTATTAAATAAAGCAAACTAAATAAAGTAATGCAAGTAACTAATTTTTTTTGTGTTTTTGATATAGAGAACAAGACAGTAAATAAAGTAAAACTAGCAACTAATTTTTTTGTGTTTTGATATAATGCAGCAAACAAAGCAGTAAATAAAGTAAAGCAAGACAAAAACAAAGTAAAGAGATTGGATGTGGAAGACTCCCCTTGCAGCGTGTCTTGATCTCCCCGGCAACGGCGCCAGAAAAAGAGCTTGATGCGTGCAGTCGACACGTCCGTTGGGAACCCCAAGAGGAAGGTGTGATGCGTACAGTAGCAAGTTTTCCCTCAGAAAGAAACCAAGGTTTATCGAACCAGTAGGAGCCAAAAAGCACGTTGAAAGTTGATGGCGGAGGAGTGTAGTGCGGCGCAACACCAGGGATTCCGGCGCCAACGTGGAACCTGCACAACACAATCACAGAACTTTGCCCTAACGTAACAGTGAGGTTGTCAATCTCACCGGCTTGCTGTAAACAAAGGATTAGATGTATAGTGTGGATGATGATGGTTGTTTGCAAAGAACAGTAAAGAACAATTGCAGTAGATTGTATTTCAGATGTAAAGAATAGGACCGGGGCGTTGATTTCGTCCAATTCCGAGAATATTTCCTTACTAGGATTTCTGAAACCAAAAACAGCAGAAAACAACAACTGGCTCTTCGGCATCTCGTCAATAGGTTAGTGCCGGAAAATGCATAATAATGACATATAATGTGTATAAAACATGTGAGTATCATCATAAAAGTAGCATGGAACATAAGAAATTATAGATACGTTTGGGACGTATCAGCATCCCCAATGGGCCTGCCGAAGATGGTACCCAGGGTTTACTGAAGGCCCACGACTCGATAGATAAGCAGAATCGGAAGCCCAAGTTACTATTAAGGAAAGCTAGAGTTGTATTAGGAAATAATACTTGTAATCTTGCGGGATGGGATTGGAAACCCTCCCGGACTCTGTAACTTGTGTATTACGAATCCCTCGGCTCCGCCTCCTATATAAGGGGGAGTCGAGGGACAAAGAAAGCATTGATTCATTGTCTCACAAAACCCTAGTTTTCATATCGTCGAGCACTTCTCGGCTGAAACCTTCGAGATCTACTTGCCCTCTACTTCCGACTAAAACCCTAGTCTACAATTTGTAGAAATTGATAAGTTAATCCCTTGTCAATTGGCGCCGTCTGTGGGAATTAGAGGTGTCAAGGAGCTGATCTCGATGGCACGTTCAAAATCGTCGACTTCATCAACTGGAAGAAACGCAATGGACAGAGGTAAACAGATTGAAACTGGTCCAGTTGATTTTGTTCCTCACCCGCCCTCCCGTTTGGATGCATATGCGTATCTGGAGGAGCCCATGAAGATGACGTTTGGAAAGTTCCACTTCCGCGTCGAGAAAGAAGGAGCGTATCGTCTCGAAATTCCGATCTCATCGGGATTATCAGCGGTCGATCCTGATTTTTCAAGTTCAGCACCATCAATCGAGTCGGGCGACGAGAAAACTTCATCGCCACGCTTCATCAGCTCCAGGGCAAGTGAAAAACTCGCCAAAATCTTCAGCGACATGTCTTTCGAGTCATCTGCGGACTCCTATATAAGCAATGACTCGAGCGACGTCGACTGCTTCAACTTCGTCGACAGATCCGTCACTGTTGGCAAGGTCTTCACCAATCTCTATGATGGTGTCACCAAACCCGACAAAGTTCAGAATTCAAAATATCATCAGATCTACGCAATTGGAGAACCAAGCCGTCCAGAACCGGCGACGTCAGAGGCTTTCGACGATGCGAGAAATCCGTATGTCGATCCCGCAGATCTCGCGCGAGGTTTGGGAACAAAATATATCGGAACAGGAACACGAGAGATGGTGCGATTTCCGCAGGCAGTATGGGATCGAGTCGCAAGAGCTATTGATGGTACGGAACCAATGACCATTACGGCAACACCTGAGGAGTCACAAGCGTATCAATATAGGCTTGCACGTATCAGGAGGGAGCTCGAGAAACAGAAAATCGAGTTGGACAGGAGGCAGGAAGCAGCCTCCGCATCAAGCAGGCGAAGGGCAGAGCTAAGAAGACATTCAGGAACTTCGGGAGATAGTCATAGAGAAGCTCGGAGGAGAGCAAGATCTCGCCTGCAAAATATACCTGAAGCAGAGAGAGAAAACTTGGTTCAAAACCTCGACATGTCTTTCATGTCAATCGACACGAGGGGGAATATTATTCCCAAAACACCGGAAGCGGGGTATATGGCAACACAAGCTTTCATCCTAGCGTCCAGGCCACCTCCCGGAGATCCAAGAGAAGCGTTGTATAACATGGCCATGGCAGGGTGTGGAGCCATGGGAGAAGCATTCGCAGCTACACCTCCCGAAGGCTCAGCAAGGCAAAACAGTCCACGACCTACTGCAGCAGCACCAGGTCCCGGAAGAACAAGTGGAGCAAGAGACACAGCGGCACAAGCATGGGTGGACAGAGCACGACAACATAGAAGGGAACATCAGCATTCCCCAGAGATAGATGACGAGGATATGTGTGGACTACCATGTTTTACAAGAAGGGTCCGGAAAACTCGAGTTCCTTCAGGGTTTAAGTTACCCGATAATTTCAAAAAATTCGATGGCCTGCAAGATCCCGAGGATTGGCTAGTCGATTACCTCGAGACGGTGAAACTGATAGGCGGAACCAGAGCAACAGCAATGCAGAGTATTCAAGTACACCTAAGCGGAGCTGCAAGATCTTGGATCAAGAAGCTTCCTCCAGGCTCCATAGATAGCTGGGATAGTTTTGAGGATGTGTTCGTCAAGAATTTCCGATCCACCTGCAAGAAACCTACATCACTAGAAGAATTGAGATCATGTCGACAAAAGCATGATGAGTCAATGAGGAAATACATCCAGAGGTGGAACATTATCAAAAACTCGGCAGAAAACATATCTGACGAGAGAGCAATAGATGCGTTCGTAGCAGGAATCCGACGAGGAGATTTTGTCGAGGACTTGGGGAGAACAAATCCAAGGACAGTGTCAGCATTAATGGAGATAGCAAATAGATGGGCAGATGGAGAAGATTCTGTCCACAATAAACGACATAGGTCACCAGAGGAGGACCATAGTCAAAATTTCCAAAACAGACGACGATTTTCTCGGCAATTTTCAAGTTATGACGCTCCTGGCCAAATATCGGCTAGTTTCCGAGGAAATACTGGGGGAAATAGTCGAGATGATTACCAGAGGAGTAGCGAGCAGCGAGGCGATAATAGAGATGATTCTCGGAATAACAGGCAAAATAGTGGACCAAGGTTTCAGAGACCCTTTGTAACGCCCGAAGATATGATGAACGGGCCGTGTCAGATGCATTTTTACCTCGACAGTAATGGGAAGAGACAGTCGGGACATCTGCAGAAGGACTATCGCAATTTTCAAGCAATGTTGAGGGTCGCAGGGCTAGCCAATGCTCAAACAACAAATAGAAACCCCCAAGGGCCGAGGAGTGAGATCCACCTGCCACTTCCTCCCGCAATTACGGACGAAAATCGACACCAGCTCAGAATCGCGGCAGCACCACACCCACCTCCATATGTTGATCCTAACTCCAACGGCGCGGTCTCGATGATTCAGAAGGGTAGGCCATCCAATAGAGCTCAGAAAGTAATCTCGCGACAAGTGTTCATGGAAGAGAAGATGCCTCCATCAACGATCGAGTACCTAAATTGGTCAGGGCAAGACATCGGCTTCACAATTGCGGATCACCCGCAGCAAGTTCCTCGACCAGGGCAATCAGCACTTATCTTACCAGCAGTAATTGCAGGATTCGACGTATCTCGAGTGTTTATAGATGGCGGCAGCAGTTTAAACCTTATGTATGGAGATACGCTAAGGAAGATGAACATCTCCCTAGCAAATCTGAAACCAACCGACACACGTTTCCACGGTATCACACCAGAGAAGCCAAGTTACCCATTGGGGAAGATCAATCTCGACGTTCAGTTTGGGACCTGAGAAAATTACAGAATAGAAAGGCTTGAGTTTGAAGTCGTGGATTTTCCATCGCAATATCACGCTTTGTTGGGACGACCGAGCATATGCCGGGTTTATGGCGATACCACATTACACATACTTGTTATGGAGGCTACCTGGACCTAAGGGACCAATCACGGTCAAAGGAAGCTTCGCGTTAGGCTGATAAGTGTGAAAAGGATTTTCATCGACCGTCGAAACTTTCGGGATGCAAGCGAGAATACATGGCGTCAAGGCTCACGACCGATTATGATGTGCTGCCGGATGTAGGGAGGCCTAACAAAGAACCAACCTTTAACACCGCGAAAGATTCCAAGGAGGTGCGGATTCACCCGACGGATCCGAAGAAAACGACGTCCATCGCGACGGACATGGACCTCGCATAGGAAAGCGCGCTTGTCGAGTTCCTCCGTGAGCACTCGGAAAATCTTCGCATGGTGTCCAGTCGACATGCCAGGAGTACCCAGGGAACTTGCCGAGCGTCACCTAAACTTGGATCCAATAGCGAGACCAATTAAGCAACCTTTGCGGCGTTTTTCGGAACCAAACCGCAAAGCTATGCTGTCAGAGATTGATCGACTCAGAGAAGCTGGTTTCATTAAAGAGCTGCATACGGAGGCCACATGGGTAGCAAACCCAGTGCTGGTCCCGAAGAAAAACACTAAAGTCCTTCGCATGTGTGTCGACTTTACGTGTCTCAACAAGCACTGTCCAAAGGATCACTTTCCCCTCCCAAGGATCGATCAAATTATCGACTCCACGGCAGGATGTGAACGTCTTTCCTTCCTGGACGCATACTACGGTTATAACCAGATCAGGTTGAAAGAAGAGGATGAGGTCAAAACAGCGTTCATTACACCTTACGGCGTGTTTTGCTACAGAACAATGCCCTTTGGTCTAAAAAACGCGGGAGCAACATATCAACGGATGATGCAGAAGTGCTTAGCAACACAGGTTGGGAAAAACGTACAAGTGTACATTGACGATGTCGTCATAACATCAAAAAAGGGGGCAACGCTAATTGAGGACCTAAAGGAAACTTTCGACAACCTCGACAAGTTTTGTCTCAAGCTGAATCCGACGAAGTGTTCTTTCGGCGTCCCTGCAGGAGAACTTCTCGGGTTCCTAGTCTCAGCAAGAGGGATTGAAGCTAACCCAGAAAAAATTCAAGCTATCGTAACAACGAGGAAGCCAACAAAGTTGAAAGAAATACAGCAGTTAACTGGGCGAGTCGCAGCTTTAAGCAGATTCGTCGCCAGGCTAGGAGAATAGGCGTTACCATTCTACGCTTTAATCAAGCAAGGAGAGAAGTTCCAGTGGAACGAAGAGGCAGATAGAGCTTTCGAAGATCTCAAGCGCACAATTTCGACACCACCAATCTTGGTGGCGCCTAAAGAAAAGGAACCTCTCCTGTCATATATTGCAGCCACACGTCAGGTGGTCAGCACGGCACTCGTTGTTGAAAGAGAAGAGGAAGGAAAACTCCATGGAGTGCAGAGGCCGGTATATTTCATCAGTGAAGTTTTATCGCCTTCAAAACAGCGGTACCCGCAGTACCAGAAGCTAGCATATGGAGTATTTACAACCGCAAGAAAATTGCGACACTATTTTTCGGCGCATCCGATAATAGTGGTCAACGAGGCGCCCTTATCCAACATACTAAACAATCCAGAAGCTATGGGTCGTGCCTCCCTTTGGGGAATAGAACTCTCCCCTCGGGACATCACGTATGAAAAAAGAAAAGCAATAAAGTCGCAAATTCTGCCAGATTTTATTGCAGAGTGGATGGAGTTACAAAATACAGGACCCCCGGATTTATCGAGAACTTGGAGTATGAACTTTGACGGGTCCAAGAGGTTAGAGGGAGCTGAAGCAGGCGTGATACTATTATCACCTGAAGGCGACAAATTAAAGTATGTCTTACGGATGACGTTCCCAAACGCATCTAACAAAGAGGCAGAATACGAAGCTCTTATACACGGGATGAAGATGGCGAAGGCTTGCGGAGCAACTCGACTAAAAATATTTGGCGACTCACAATTGGTGGCTCAGCAAGTCATGAACCAATGTGATGCAGTCAATGATAGTATGGTGGCATACAAAGAAGTGTACAACGAGCTAGAGAAGCTATTTGATGGATGCGAAGTAAATCACATCAGCATGCTGAGCAATGATGAAGCCGATGTTCTTGCAAACATCGGGTCGCGGTGCCTCGCAATACCACCAGGTGTGTTCTGGGAAGAGATAACCGAGAGGTCTACAAAGCCGAAGAAGGCACAGAAGAAGCAGAAGGATGAGAAAACCTCGACAGATCCTAAAGAAGCACTAGAAGAAGAAGAGGGATAGGAGCTAGTGATGATGGTGCAGGTCCCATGGATGCAGGCATACATATCATACATCTTAAGGAAAGAAATACCCGATGACCCAGTTGAAGCAAGGAGAGTTATTAGACGATCCAAAGCTTTTACGGTGGTCAAAGGGGAGCTGTACAAGCGAAGTATTTCGGGTGTGTTACAAAGGTGCATCACACCCGAAGAAGGAAGGATAATTCTGAAGGACGTTGATGCGTGCAGTCAACACGTTCGTTCGGAACCCCAAGAGGAAGGTGTGATGCGTACAGTAGCAAGTTTTCCCTCAGAAAGAAACCAAGGTTTATCGAACCAGGAGGAGCCAAGAAGCACGTTGAAGGTTGATGGCAGAGGAGTGTAGTGCGGCACAACACCAGGGATTCCGGCGCCAACGTGCAACCTGCATAACACAAAACTGTGCCCCAACGTAACAGCGAGGTTGTCAATCTCACCGGCTTGCTGTAAACAAAGGATTAGATGTATAGTGTGGATGATGATGGTTGTTTGCAAAGAACAGTAAAGAACAATTGCAGCAGTTTGTATTTCGGATGTAAAGAATAGGACCGGGGTCCACAGTTCACTAGCGGTGTCTCTCCCATAAGATAGCAGATGTTGGGTGAACAAATTACAGTTGGGCAATTGACAAATAAAGAAGGCATAACGATGCACATACATATATCGTGATGAGTACTATGAGATTTAATCAGGGCATTACGACAAAGTACATAGACCGCTATAATGCATGCATCTATGCCTAAAAAGTCCACCTTCAGGTTATCATCCGAACCCCTTCCAGTATTAAGTTGTAAACAACAGACAATTGCATTAAGTATGGTGCGTAATGTAATCAACACAAATATCCTTAGACAAAGCATCGATGTTTTATCCCTAGTGGCAACGAGCACATCCACAACCTTAGAACTTTCCATCACTTGTCCCGGATTTAATGGAGGCATGAACCCACTATCGAGCATAAATACTCCCTCTTGGAGTCACAAGTATCAACTTGGCCGAGCCTCTACTAGCAACGGAGAGCATGCAAGAACATAAATAACATATATGATAGATTGATAATCAACTTGACATAGTATTTAATATTCATCGGATCCCAACAAACACAACATGTAGGATTACAAATAGATGATCTTGATCATGATAGGCAGCTCACAAGATCTAACATGATAGCACAATGAGGAGAAGACGACCATCTAGCTACTGCTATGGACCCATAGTCCAGGGGTGGACTACTCACACATCGATCCGGAGGCGATCATGGCGATGAAGAGACCTCCAGGAGATGATTCCCCTCTCCGGCGAGGGTGCCGGAGGCGATCTCCTGAATCCCCCGAGATGGGATTGGCGGCGGCGTATCTGGAAGGTTTTCCGTATCGTGGCTCTCGGTACTGGGGGTTTCGCGACGAAGACTATATGTAGGCGGAAGGGCGGGTCAGGGGGCCACACGAGGGCCCCACACAACAGGCCGGCGCGACCAAGGCTTGGGCCGCGCCGCCCTAGTGTCATCGAATTATTTGTCCCAACTTCCATTTGTTGTATCCCAGTCCTACCAAATATGTTACCCATGCCATGTTCAATCTCATTACTACATTTTTCCTGCTTAGTTAACGCATCATATATGTTTTTGCATATGTTGCCTTACTGTTTTTCCATTCCATCTGCATATCATCATCATATAATATTGTACATTGAAATATCATTTATGTGTGACAGGCATCTGCAGATTCGGGCAAGAACTTTTCAAGAACGAACAGGAGGAAGAACACTCAACGGGAACCTCGAGCTGATACCGGAGGATGGGTGACGATGCGTAATAAAAAAAGGTTAAGCCCGATGCTCGTGCTTGCTCCTCCTATTACAAGGTCTAACAAAAGGCCGACACGAGGTGGCGAACAGGCCGAGAATGATAACGGTAAAAGGTCTCGTAAAAACCACAAACCATCGAATCGGACGAAGTAGCCCCGGCATGTACCAGCCCACACATTCCACAACCACCGGTTGCCAATACTTGTTTCTCGGCAACAATTGCCAACGAGAACCAGTTTCCACAGCAAATTCGAGCCAACAATTGGCATCATCAGGAGTGGTGGTAGGTAATAATGGCCAAGGACACATGATGCTAGTCCCAGATGATACAGCCTCAAATGTCCAAACAGTGCTTCCACAACACCAGCGAACTGGTGATGATCTCCCTCCGACCCTTAGTCCTGCGAAAGACAACTCCTCTCCCGATGACGAGACCCACGCCAAAAAAGGTAATACTTTTTTCAAGACTTGTAGTTTAATGCTCCCTTATGTATCTATATACCATGATAGCTTGATGTAATGATTAACTTGGTAGGTTCGCCACGATCAATAAAAACGAGGGGGCCAACGGTAGGAAGAAAACTTGCGGCTAAGATTTCCGGAATGGGTTCAAGATTTCGCATCACATCTATTGTAGGTGGCGAAGGCCACTTCATCCGCATGAATCTTCATATCTTGTATCACATATTGGCTATTTTATCGGGAATGAACTTCCTACCTTCCCATTGTGGAAGCGAGCACGTTGACACCCCTTCACGGTTCGAGAGTTTAGTGCATAATTTACATGTAAGTCATGCTTCTCCTGGTAATGATAAATTATTCCACATTGATCTGTCCCATTTCTTGTAGCTTACTTGTTGTTTCTATGCTATATAACTCACCAATCATTCCACCGTTACGAGCGGTTAAGGTTTGAATTCGATGAGGATAATGAGGATGTAAAGTTTGTCATCGCTTCCATATTCAAAGAATTGTTGCGTCAGCACCGCTATAAGCTTAAGGCGGCATACTTCACTGCCAATGTTCGAACAAAGTCTCCTGCACCCTGTATGACTGACGAGCAGTGGGGAGATCTTGTCAAGCACTGGTCTGATCCAAAGAATGTGGTATGGCTTATGAGGACCGTGAAACCAGATTAAATTCCGAATACTTATTTTGCGCCAGTGTCTCACTAGTCTCCTTTTGCAGACGTTGTCTAAAAGGAACCAGGCTAACCGCTTGAAACAACGTTTACCAAGCCGTACGGGATCTCGTCACTTGGTTGGGCATCTCCGGCAAAAAGTAATGCCCCGCTAGTCCGTACTTGCTACATATGTTACTCGTAAATTGTGTAGAACTCCATGTGCATGTTATATTTCCATCCTCCATTTTAACCACGTTATTTGATTTCTATATGATTGTACAAAAATGCAGAAAGTAGATCATGCAAACAACATGCAACCGGACAAAGAGATGACTCGCGCGAAGCGGTTCGAGGCATGCCGGAAGAACAAACATAATGTGATAGGAGAACTCGCGAGAAAGTGTTATTGTAAGTCTTCTTTATGATTTAATTTTTTTAACGACACACTTGCCAATTTGTAGGAGCAATAATGCGCATGTCAATATGATCTTTTAGGCGTTTTTGTGAAAATGCATTTGATGTGTAATCCGGCATACCAACTTGTAGGATTAAAAGTAGTTCATACACATTAAATCTACCGTCTGCATGTTTCTCTGTAATAACTTTAATTTTTACACGACTGAAATTTTTTCAGGCAAATATGAAATTGGAGATGGCAAAACCCGGGAAAGACGGTATGGAAAAAACTCTAGAAGAATGTATGGAGACATTTACCATGGTACTTAAAAATAAAGATATCACCAAAAACACTTTCTGCGAAATGCTTGGGTTTTTGCGATCCAAGTCCAAGTCCAAGTCCAAGTCTTTCTCTGCACAAGTTACGGAGGAACAACTCCAAATAGAACGAGCTGCAGCAGATGTGTTAAGAAACCAAGTTGATATGTTGAGATCGAGATCAGAAGCATGTGATGCCCTACTGGAGGAGGCCAATCAAGTTCGTTATAATCTCTCAAAGACTAATAAAATGCCATAGATAATTGGAGATGAACACTGACATTGACATGTGAGTACCTTGGTATTGTGAAATTTTCCTGAGACTGAGGCAATGTTCCTATTTTGTTGGTGGATGCATTTATCTGCGGCTGGGATCAACTCTGTGGATGTTTTATAAATTGGTTGCCTAGCCTTTTCAATCAGTTTGAACTTAAATGGTATTAGAGCCAAGGTCTCGAGTTTGAATTGTTGATGGTGTGGTTCAATTCATCCTTAATTTGTTGGTGCCCCATTGGCCCTTGTAAAGCTTCATGTGCCTACCTCCGAATCCGAGTGTTGAATTTCTCTTGTCACACGGGAGGATGGCTGTTAATGTGTGTATAAGTGGGTTGCATAGCCCCTTTTATATAAGTTTGCAAGTTTCCGTATTGTGTTGTGCCTTTGGGACTCAGCTCGCACTTCGACTTTTGGTTGCGTTGGCTAATTGCATAAGTTTAATATACTAGTTCCATGTGGTTTTTGTTGAGATCTATAATAAGTGGATTGCCTAGCCCTTTCCATCATTTCGGACCTGTGGTGTGCTATTCTCTTTTCCACGTGTTAGACCTCCTCTTCTTAACAAGACTCCATGAGTAGGAGGCACTATGATTTTATTTTTTTGCGCATGAAATTACTCAATTAGACAACTTAATCCCATTTGTTGACTCTCCACTTGAGGGTAAAGCTGAGTATATTGCACTAGCCACTATACTCGAGGGAAAAGCTGAGTACGGAGTACATATATTTTTCCAGTGTAAGGCTCGACGGTAGAACTGAGTACACGTAACGGTGCAGACGTGCAGTACCACGGACGCGTGTCGTGGTGCGCAGCGGTTAGGCGGTGCGCGTGTTGAGACCAAACGTCTAGCTTTTTGAGAAACTGCCGAGACCAACCGTCACGTTGCCTGTACAGCTGTCCCTCCCTCCGCACACAGTCTCATTCTCACTCACGCACGCAACCACGCCTCTCACGTCCCATCAACTTCTCCAAATCGAATGAAAAAACACCAACCGCCCTACGTGCGTTCCCTGCCGGCGATGGACAAGAAGAATGCGCCGGCGGCCGTCGCCCCCGAGACCGTCGCCTCCGAGGGCGGCGCATCCAAGCGCGGCGCCTCCGTGGACCGGGCCTCTCTCAGGGCTGACGGACCACTTCACAAGATCGGGGACTGCTTACTGGCGAACGAGGAGTACATGGACACCTACTCTGCTTTGAGGCAAGTTTGTAGAAATTGGCGCTCGGGTTTACCTGAGCCCGACGTGCACCTGCATGAATGGATCATGGTAGAACACGTCCTTCCACGCGCTGCTGATTTCACCTTCCTCCACCTCCGCACATCCCGCTACGTCACCATCGATCTTACGGAAGTTCATGCAAGGTTCAAATTCCTCCATATCTATAGAGTTAATCTATTTTTATTTTCAATCGTAAACATCTTAGTGCTGAATGTTATCTTCATCAATATATTTTAGATACTACTTCGTCGGCTTTTACCGTGGCGTCATCGTCCTTGCCCGGAAGAACCAGCCGCACAAGATACGGCTTTTGAACCCACTCACAAAGACATTGAATACTAGGTTTGAGGCGCATATGCCATATGTTATTCGAAGTCAGTCGCTGTAATGAAGTCCCCGACTATGGTCTTCGTTTCCAAAGATTACCCGGCGGAAATTGCTTGGGTCGATGAGAGCACTCCAACTAAGGGTATAGATGAAGACTGGGGAGAAGGAAGATTTTCGACCGAGCACCATTCTCTGCGTTGCATTACCCCGTTCAATGGTGAACTGTATGCAATACCTGTGAACAATTTTGAGTTCGGAAAATTAGTGTGCACCAACAATGTCCGGTTGGAGCAGCGCGCGAGCAGTGTCAACATGGATACACTATTTTCATTTCCGAACTTGGAAATAACAAGTTCTACCTTGTGAAGTCGGATGGTGCTCTGCTGCTTGTGTTGTTGGACAACAAGCATTTGGAGGAAGGTCAACCATTGGTGTACCGTGTGGACACTGAGAGCCGCTCTCTCCATGCCGTCAATAACATTGGCGGTCGTGCCTTCTTCGTCCATTATATCCGGTGTATCTCCGTCGACACCAGAGTGCACCCGACACTTCGACCTGGCTGCATCTACTACGCAGATTTGGGTTATATCAGAGAGTACTTTGATGATATAAAGGCCTGGGATGAGTGGCCAATACGTGTGGATAGATTAGGAAACTATGGTATGAGAAATGAACAAAGGCCATACCGTTTGGAGGATGTATTGGCTGCACACTGACGGAAGGAGTTCAATGAATATTTCCTTCAGATCAGAGAACGGAGTGACGAAGAAATATATGCTGAATGAAGATCAGATTCATTCATCTTGGGGTATCATAATCTTCATGTTGGCCATACATTGCGTCTTGTATTATTTTCAGATTAGTTTGTCGTGAACATTAACATTGTTATTGGCTGCTTTTGGCTGTTGTATGCAGTTGATGTATTATACTCCGTACTTAGTTTTCTGGATTTATTATGCTGCTGTGATTTTTCCTATACTAGCTTCTAGATTTGACTGATTTTGTTTGTAATGATGATGGCTTGATGTGGCTGCTGCTGGCCTTGACTGCCGGAGCAGAGCAATTAGTACTTAACCAGGTGTACCGTCTTTATATTAGTATTATATTATATTACTTGACCATAGCCATATTCAAAATCAAATCTCGGTCGGGCGGCAAAATCTCCCGCCAATCCTGAAATATTTCGAGACGGGTTTTTGAATGGGATAACAAGATAGATCACGATGATAGTAACCGGTATTTAATGTGATGATGATTTGATTTTGCACTCGGCCTTGAACAGAGGTACTAGTACGGTCTCACATTTTTTATCATTATACTTGGACGGTAGCCAAATTCAAAATCTCATAGCGGCAAAACTTCCCGCCCACAAAATACAAAAATTTCACACGCTTCCAAATTCCCATTCTACCCCTGTGGAGATGGCAGCAAAGTCGGTTGGTGGGGGGTATGCCCGTCATTTTTTGGATCACCACCTCCCTAGCCCGGAGACCCTCCCAAAAAAAATTCATTTCCCTCAGACCACCCACCGGAACTTCCCAAGTCCCTCTCTCCCACCTCCACGACCACCGCACCGGAACATCCCCGCCGGACTTCCCTGGTCTACCCGAGCCCTCGCGATCCTCGTCAGCCGGCTGCCTGCCGGAGCCGCTTCATCGACGCCGTCATCAACCGGACCGGATCATCCCCGCCGTACCTCTAAACCATATGCTCATCCAGCAGTCTACCGCGGTCGCTTCGGCTGAGCCGCTTCGCCGGATCCGTCGTCCACCGCATCGGATCTTGCTCACCGACACCGCTGTGCATGAACCGGATCTGCTTCACCGGCGCTGTGCATGATCTAAACTCTTCTACTTGTCGCTTTTCTATTGCTTGCCTGCAAGTTCTTGTTTAATCTTGGGGGAACCTGTTTGTGCTAACGACGCGCCGTTACGTTTTTGCAGATGAGATGAGTAATCATGAAGTGTAATGGCCGTCTCTCCAACCCCAAGTAGCACATGTAGCGTACTTCATCACTGATACGTCCCCGACGTATCGATAATTTCTTATGTTCTATGCCATATTATTGATGATACCTACATGTTTTATGCACACTTTATGTCATATTCGTGCATTTTCTGGAACTAACCTATTAACAAGATGCCAAAGTGCCGATTCGTTGTTTTACGCTGTTTTTGGTTTCAGAAATCCTAGTAACGAAATATTCTCGGAATTGGACGAAATCAAAGCCCGGGGGCCTATTTTCTCACGAAGCTTCCGAAGTCCGAAGGAGAGACGAAGAGGGGCCACGGAGGGGCCACACTATAGGGCGGCGCGGCCCCCCTTGGCCGCGCGGCCCCGTGGTGTGGGGCCCCCGTGCCGCCTCTTGACCTTCCCTTCCGCCTATAAAAAGTCTCCGTGACGAAACCCCCGAGTACCGAGAGCCACGATACGGAAAACCTTGCCGAGACGCCGCCGCCGCCGATCCCATCTCGGGGGATCCAGGAGATCGCCTCCGGCACCCTGCCGGAGAGGGGAATCATCTCCGGAGGACTCTACACCGCCATGGTCGCCTCCGGAGTGATGAGTGAGTAGTTCACCCCTGGACTATGGGTCCATAGCAGTAGCTAGATGGTTGTCTTCTCCTCATTGTGCTTCGTTGTTGGATCTTGTGAGCTGCCTAACATGATCAAGATCATCTATCTGTAATTCTATATGTTGTGTTTGTCGGGATCCGATGGATAGAGAATACTATGTCATGTTAATTATCAAGTTATTACACATGTGTTGTTTATGATCTTGCATGCTCTCCGTTTCTAGTAGAGGCTCTGGCCAAGTTTTTACTTTTAACCCCAAGAGGGAGTACTTATGCTCGATAGTGGGTTCATGCCTGCATTGACACCTGGGACAGTGACAGAAAGTTCTAAGGTTGTGTTGTGCTGTTGCCACTAGGGATAAAACATTGATGCTATGTTCGAGGATGTAGTTATGGATTACATTACGCACCATACTTAATGCAATTGTCTGTTGCTTTGCAACTTAATACTGGAAGGGGTTCGGACGATAACCTCGAAGGTGGACTTTTTAGGCATAGATGCGGTTGGATGGCGGTCTATGTACTTTGTCGTAATGCCCAATTAAATCTCACTATACTTATCATGTCATGTATGTGCATTGTTATGCTCTCTCTATTTGTCAATTGCCCGACTGTAATTTGTTCACCCAACATGCTTTTATCTTATGGGAGAGACACCTCTAGTGAACTGTGGACCCCGGTCCATTCTTTAATACTGAAATACAAATCTGTTCGCAATACTTGTTTTTACCGTTTTCTCCGCAAACAATCATCTTCCACACAATACGGTTAATCCTTTGTTACAGCAAGCCGGTGAGATTGACAACCTCACTGTTTCGTTGGGGCAAAGTACTTTGGTTGTGTTGTGCAGGTTCCACGTTGGCGCCGGAATCTCCGGTGTTGCGCCGCACTACATCCCGCCGCCATCAACCTTCAACGTGCTTCTTGACTCCTACTGGTCCGATTAAACCTTGGTTTCTTACTGAGGGAAACTTGCCGCTGTGCGCATCACACCTTCCTCTTGGGGTTCCCAACGGACGCGTGTCGAACGAGAAGACAATACGTCAACCACGCGCATCAAGCAAATTTCTGGCGCCGTTGCCGGGGAGATCAAGACACGCTGCAAGGGGAGTCTCCACTTCTCAATCTCTTTACTTTGTTTTTGTCTTGCGTTATTTTATTTACTACTTTGTTTGCTGCACTTATATCAAAACACAAAAAAAATTAGTTGCTAGCTTTACTTTATTTACTGTCTTGTTTGCTATATCGAAAACACAAAAAAATTAGTTTACTTGCATTTACTTTATCTAGCTTGCTTTATTTACTATTGCTAAAATGGCTACCCCTGAAAATACTAAGTTGTGTGACTTCACTAGCACAAATAATAATGATTTCTTATGCACACCTATTGCTCCACCTCGCTACTACAGCAGAATTCTTTGAAATTAAACCTGCTTTACTTAATCTTGTCATGAGAGAGCAATTTTCCGGTGTTAGTTCCGATGATGCTCGCTGCCCATCTCAATAATTTTGTTGAACTATGTGAAATGCAAAAATATAAAGATGTAGATGGTGACATTATAAAATTAAAATTGTTTCCTTTCTCATTAAGAGGAAGAGCTAAAGATTGGTTGCTATCTCTGCCTAAGAATAGTATTGATTCATGGACTAAATGCAAGGATGCTTTTATTGGTAGATATTATCCCCCTGCTAAAATTATATCTTTGAGGAGTAGCATAATGAATTTTAA
>NC_061512.1:229843900-229897179 GCF_022539505.1 Lolium rigidum | reverse complement strand
CTAATGTTGATCCTAATAATGTTCCGTTAGCTTCATTGGTTGCTCAAAAAGAACATGTTGGTGTGAATTTCGTTTAAAATAACAATTACAATAATTCTAGGCCATATCCTGCTAATGGTAACTCTTATGGTAGATATGTTTCACCTAATGAGGAAAAGATGTTAGAAATTGAAAGATCCACCAAGAGCTTTATGCAATCACAATATGAGCAAAATAAATTGTTTACTAAAACTATGAATGAACAATCTACCTTGTTGAAGAATATAGGAAATCAACTTGAAAATATGAATATGGGGATTTCTGGGTTGCAAACTAAACTTGCAAATGCTGAAAACCGAATCTCATACATGTCTGCGTCACAATCTTCTTTAATTAATAAAATGGCTGCTAAACCTGAGGATATTGATAATAAAAAATTTACTACAGCAAATGCCATCCAAGTTAGAATTAATGAGAATATTAGATTGATGGCTGAATTGCATGCTAGGTGGGAAAGAGAAGAAAATGAAAAACTAGCTAAAGAGAAAAATGTAGCTAAAGTTTGGACTATTACCACCACTAGTAATGTTAATGCTCCACATGTTGCTGCACCTCCTACTATCAATGGTAAAATAATTGGTGTTGGCAATGTTTCCACTTCTAATGCAAAGCCTGCAAAACTGCCGGAAACTGCTAAAACTGCTGAAACTGCCTGTGATAAAACTGCTGAAATTTTTTCCAACATTGGGGATGATGATTCCATTGCTTTAGATTATAATGGTTTGGATTTTGATGATTGTCACATCTCTTAAGTTATAAAGTTCTTACAAAAACTTGCTAAGAGTCCCAACGCTAGTGCTATAAACTTGGCTTTCACAAAACATATTACAAATGCTCTCATAAAAGCTAGAGAAGAGAAACTAGAACGTGAAGCTTCTATTCCTAGGAAGCTAGAGGATGGTTGGGAGCCCATCATTAAGATGAAGGTCAATGACTTTGATTGTAATGCTTTATGTGATCTTGGTGCAAGTATTTCCGTTATGCCTAAGAAAATCTATAATATGCTTGACTTGCCACCATTGAAAAATTGTTATTTGGATGTTAATCTTGTTGATAATGCTATAAAGAAACCTTTGGGGAGAATTGATAATGTTCGCATTACCGTTAACAATAACCTTGTCCCCGTTGACTTTGTTGTCTTGGATATTGAATGCAATGCATCTTGTCCCATTATATTGGGAAGACCTTTTCTTCGAACTTGTTGGAGCTATCATTGATATGAAGGAAGGTAATATTAAATATCAATTTCCTCTCAAGAAAGGTATGGAACACTTCCCTAGAAAGAGAATGAAGTTACCTTTTGATTCTATTATTAGAACAAATTATGATGTTGATACTTCGTCTCTTGATAATACTTGATATACACTTTCGCGCCTAGGTGAAAGGCGTTAAAGAAAAGCGCTTATGGGAGACAACCCATGTTTTTACTACAGCACTTTTATTTTATATTTGAGTCTTGGAAGTTGTTTACTACTGTAGCAACCTCTCCTTATCTTAGTTTTGTGCATTGTTGTGCCAAGTAAAGTCTTTGATAGTAAGGTTCATACTAGATTTGGATTACTCGCGTAGAAATCGATTTCTTTTCTGTCACGAATCTGCGCCTAATTCTCTGTAGGTAACTCAGAAAATTATGCCAATTTACGTGAGTGATCCTCAGATATGTACGCAACTTTCATTCAATTTGAGAATTTTAATCTGAGCAAGTCTGGTGCCTCAATAAAATTCGTCTTTACGAACTGTTCTGTTTTGACAGATTCTGCCTTTTATTTCGCATTGCCTGTTTTGATATGCTTGATGGATTTTTCTATTCCATTGACTTTCAGTAGCTTTGTGCAATGTCCAGAAGTGTTAAGAATGATTATGTCACCTCTGAACATGTAAATTTTAATTGTGCACTAACCCTCTAATGAGTTGTTTTGAGTTTGGTGTGGAGGAAGTTTTCAAGGATCAAGAGAGGAGGACGATACAATATGATCAAGGAGAGTGAAAGCTCTAAGCTTGGGGATGCCCGGTGGTTCACCCCTGCATATTTTAAGAAGACTCAAGCGTCTAAGCTTGGGGATGCCCAAGGCATCCCCTTCTTCATCGACAACATTATCGGAGTTCCTCCCCTGAAACTATATTTTTATTCCATCACATCTTATGTGCTTTGCTTGGAGCGTCGGTTTGTTTTTGTTTTTGTTTTTGTTTGAATAAAATGGATCCTAGCATTCATTGTGTGGGAGAGAGACACGCTCCGCTGTTGCATATGGATAAATATGTCCTTAGGCTTTACTCATAGTATTCATGGCGAAGGTTGAATCTTCTTCGTTAAATTGTTATATGGTTGGAATCGGGAAATGCTACATGTAGTAATTCTAAAATGTCTTGAATAATTTGATACTTGGCAATTGTTGTGCTCATGTTTAAGCTCTTGCATCATATACTTTGCACCTATTAATGAAGAAATACATAGAGCTTGCTAAAATTTGGTTTGCATAATTGGTCTCTCTCAAGTCTAGATAATTTCTAGTATTGAGTTTGAACAACAAGGAAGATGGTGTAGAGTCTTATAATGTTTACAATATGTCTTTTATGTGAGTTTTGCTGCGCCGGTTCATCCTTGTGTTTGTTTCAAATAACCTTGCTAGCCTAAACCTTGTATCGAGAGGGAATACTTCTCATGCATCCAAAATCCTTGAGCCAACCACTATGCCATTTGTGTCCACCATACCTACCTACTACATGGTATTTCTTCGCCATTCCAAAGTAAATTGCTTGAGTGCTACCTTTAAAATTTCCATCCTTTACCTTTGCAATATATAGCTGATGGGACAAATAGCTTAAAAACTATTGTGGTATTGAATATGTACTTATGCACTTTATCTCTTATTAAGTTGCTTGTTGTGCGATAACCATGTTCCTGGGGACGCCATCAACTACTCTTTGTTGAATATCATGTGAGTTGCTATGCATGTTCGTCTTGTCTGAAGTAAGGGAGATTTACCACTCATTTAATGGTTAGAGCATGCATAATGTTAGAGAAGAACATTGGGCCGCTAACTAAAGCCATGATCCATGGTGGAAGTTTCGATTTTGGACATATATCCTCAATCTCATATGAGAACATTAATTGTTGCTACATGCTTATGCATTAAAGAGGAGTCCATTATCTGTTGTCTATGTTGTCCCGGTATGGATGTCTAAGTTGAGAATAATCAAAAGCGAGAAATCCAATGCGAGCTTAATTTCTCCTTAGACCTTTGTACAGGAGGCATAGAGGTACCCCTTTGTGACACTTGGTTAAAACATGTGTATTGCGATGATAATCCCGGTAATCCAAGCTAATTAGGACAAGGTGCGGGCACTATTAGTATACTATGCATGAGGCTTGCAACTTGTAAGATATAATTTACATGATACATATGCTTTATTACTACCGTTGACAAAATTGTTTCTTGTTTTCAAAACCAAAGCTCTAGCACAAATATAGCAATCAATGCTTCCCTCTGCGAAGGGCCTTTCTTTTACTTTTATGTTGAGTCGGTTCACCTATCTCTCTCCACCTCAAGAAGCAAACACTTGTGTGAACTGTGCATTGATTCCTACATACTTGCATATTGCACTTGTTATATTACTTTACATTGACAATATCCATGAGATATACATGTTACAAGTTGAAAGCAACCGCTGAAACTTAATCTTCCTTTGTGTTGCTTCAATACCTTTACTTTGATTTATTGCTTTATGAGTTAACTCTTATGCAAGACTTATTGATGCTTGTCTTGAAAGTACTATTCATGAAAAGTCTTTGCTTTATGATTCATTTGTTTACTCATGTCATTACCATTGTTTTGATCGCTGCATTCATTACATATGCTTACAATAGTATGATCAAGGTTATGATGGCATGTCACTCCAGAAATTATCTTTGTTATCGTTTACTCGCTCGGGACGAGCAGGAACTAAGCTTGGGGATGCTGATACGTCTCCGACGTATCGATAATTTCTTATGTTCCATGCCACATTATTGATGATATCTACATGTTTTATGCATACTTTATGTCATATTTATGCATTTTCCGGCACTAACCTATTAACGAGATGCCGAAGAGCCGATTCTTGTTTTCTCGCTGTTTTTGGTTTCAGAAATCCTAGTAAGGAAATATTCTCGGAATTGGACGAAATCAACGCCCAGGGGCCTATTTTTCCACGAAGCTTCGAGAAGACCGGAGGACTTACGAAGTGGGGCCACGAGGTGGCCAGACACCAGGGCGGCCCGGCCCAAGCCCTGGCCGCGCCGGCCTGGTGTGTGGGCCCCTCGTGACGCCCCTTTACCTGCCCTTCCGCCTACATATAGTCTTCGTCGCGAAACCCCCAGTACCGAGAGCCACGATACGAAAAACCTTCCACAGACGCCGCCGCCGCCAATCCCATCTCGGGGGATTCAGGAGATCGCCTCCGGCACCCTGCCGGAGAGGGGAATCATCTCCCGGAGGACTCTTCACCGCCATGGTCGCCTCCGGAGTGATGAGTGAGTAGTTCACCCCTGGACTATGGGTCCATAGCAGTAGCTAGATAGTCGTCTTCTCCTTATGTGCTTCATTGTCGGATCTTGTGAGCTGCCTAACATGATCAAGATCATCTATCTGTAATGCTATATGTTGTGTTTGTTGGGATCCGATGGATAGAGAATACTATGTTATGTTGATTATCAATCTATTACCTATGTGTTGTTTATGATCTTGCATGCTCTCCGTTATTAGTAGAGGCTCGGCCAAGTTTTTACTCTTAACTCCAAGAGGGAGTATTTATGCTCGATAGTGGGTTCATGCCTCCATTAAATCCGGGACGAGTGACAGAAAGTTCTAAGGTTGTGGATGTGCTTGTTGCCACTAGGGATAAAACATTGATGCTATGTCCGAGGATGTAGTTATTGACTACATTACGCACCATACTTAATGCAATTGTCTCGTTGTTTGCAACTTAATATTGGAAGGGGTTCGGATGATAACCTGAAGGTGGACTTTTTAGGCATAGATGCATGCTGGATAGCGGTCTATGTACTTTGTCGTAATGCCCAATTAAATCTCACTATACTCATCATATCATGTATGTGCATGGTCATGCCCTCTCTATTTGTCAATTGCCCAACTGTAATTTGTTCACCCAACATGCTATTTATCTTATGGGAGAGACACCTCTAGTGAACTGTGGACCCCGGTCCATTCTTTTACATCGAATACAATCTACTGCAATACTTGTTCTACTATTTTCTGCAAACAATCATCATCCACACTATACATCTAATCCTTTGTTACGAGCAAGCCGGTGAGATTGACAACCTCACTTGTTTCGTTGGGGCAAAGTACTTTGGTTGTGTTGTGCGAGGTTCCACGTTGGCGCCGGAATCCCCGGTGTTGCGCCGCACTACATCCCGCCGCCATCAACCTTCGACGTGCTTCTTGACTCCTACTGGTTCGATTAAACCTTGGTTTCTTACTGAGGGAAAACTTGCTGCTGTGCGCATCACACCTTCCTCTTGGGGTTCCCAACGGATGTGTCATCTACGCGCATCAACAGGCGCTTTCTTTGAGTAGTATGAGGTGGGAAAAGCATCGGCAGGACGAGGAGTTGAAGTGTAGTTGTCAAAAACCAACTGGAAATAAAAATTTCGACATCAATCATCAAGCAAAATAGATTTCCATTGATGTTCAAAGTATTTACATGGCTATTACAAAAGGATGGTTCCTAATGAACCAATGGGATGGTTGTCGCCAAAGCTACAACGGCGACAGATTCAAAAGAAGAAAACAGCATAAAAAAAGAAGACAAGGTGGTCTACTTGACCTCCGGCTTCGAAGAGCTGGGAGCAGGAGTTGGCTTGCAGCCAAGGAAGGCAAGGATCGGCTTTGACTTGGGCTTGGCAGCCTTAATCAAAGATTGCCATTTCTTTGTCTCCATCTCCTTTATATCGCCAACTTTAGCCCAGTCGACGTCTTGTTGGCTGTCAGCAACCAGAGCAATGGTGCCTTCAACGCCAATCTTCAGGCCTTCTTGGCGAAGTTTAAGCCCAAGATCTTCTTGAGAGTTGTGAAAATCTTGGGCTCTTCTTTCTTCGGGAAGAAATAAGGAAAAAGACGCGACAGACCTGCTCTGGCTTCGGTAAGACCTTCACGCGCCTCATCTCCGTGAATCTCAAGGAGGGAAAGAGCGTCCAGAAGGCGATCACCTTCAGGGTTCTCCAGATCATAATCTTGATGCGTTTTCCCTAAGCGAGTCAAAAGAAGCTTGTCAGGAAAAAGCAAGCCAAGAAAAATTTAATGATCCGAAGAAATGAAAGAAATGTGAGTACTTACTCACAAAACGTCGACTCTGCAACTCCAGGCGACTAAGGATTTCTTCTTCGCGAGCAGCCTGTTGAGCTATGTTGTCACTCAGTGAAGTTTCCGCGTCATGAAGTCTCTTTCGAAGATCTTCAACAGTGGTAGCATCTGCTTCAGTTTTCTTACGAGCCTTTTCACTTTGCTCCAGTTTACGAGCAAGAGAATCGGCACGGTTGTTGGCTTCTACGAGATTTTCTGACAAAATAATCGACAGCAATCAAAATCACGATAAGAAATGATGGAGAGGTCATGTACCAGAAGTAGCAAAATAGTACCTTCGGCTTTTTTTAGCATGGTCACGGTACCCGATGAATTGGGTACCGAGACGGATGAATTCCTTCATCAAGGGCTGACAAAGAAAGATAGAGAAAAGAAGCATCAATAAGGTAAAAAGTTCGACAGCAAAAAGTAAAAGAGAAGCGAAAAACAAAAAAGTGTCGACAGCATTGAAATATTCTGCACAGAAGAGAAGAAGTGAACAACTTACATCATCCAAGGAAGGAGTCGTGGAGCTACCAAGTAGTAAGGTAGACTCCTTGGCTGGCTCGACCCTTGCCCTCTTTGGCGAAGGGGCACGGGGGCTTGCAGGTGGAGTAGGATGCTCGATGTTTTGCTGAGGAGGCGAGGTTTCATCTCCATCAGGCTGAGCTTCAGAGACAACTAAAGTACGTGACGTACTCGTTCGAGCAGTCGCGTCAATAGGTTGATCTTCATCCTCGTCACCGCTACAGTAAAAGGCGACAATATAAGAATCAACATAGACAAAAACATCGAGAGCAAACAACAAAAAGCACTAGAGAACTTACGAGCTGACAAGGGCATCCTCGTAAGGATTGAAAGTTGTCTTCTTTTCAGAAGGACCAACTTCTTCGGCAGGAGGTGCGCCGGCCTTGGAGGTGCCAGAATCGGCACCTTCATCCCTTCTCATCTTGTTCCTTGGAGAAACAGCGGAAGGAAGAGAGCATGTCGAGGCAGTGGCCTCAGATTCGGCTTCTTTTTCAGAGGAAGCCGCGGATTTTTGAGAACCCGCGACTTCACTCTCAGGGCGAGAAGTACCCTGGTTGTCGTCGGTGACAACAGTCCGTTCTTCGACTTCTCCACCTTCAGGAAGAGGAGGAAGAGAAGCTAGAACTGGGTGGTTCTACAAAAACAATAAGTGTCGATAAAAAGTTATGCCATGGACGCCAGCAAGATAGTAGTCGACAAATATTAAAAATTCAAGAGGACAAGATAGTAGTCGAGGGAAAAATTACCTCGGGGAGGGGGTTGGTGCTACTATATGGCTTCACGCGGCAAGAGGATGGAATAGTATCCTTCTTGCTAAGCGATGAAATTTTTCGGATTAGCTTCTCCAAGTCCTTCACAGGAAGATCTTTGGAGAGCCTCTCGACATCTTCTTCACCAGCATACATCCAAAGGGGATTTTTGCGAGCTTGTAAAGGCTGCACTCTAATCCTGAGGAAGTAGGCTGTGATCTGGATACCCGACAATTCCTTGCCACGGGTGTTCTGAAGCTCATGGATGCGAGTCATCAGCGCCTCTGTCGTCGATTCCTCTTCTTCGGTGGCTTCAGCGTCCCAGGATCGGCGACGAAGAATCTTGGCTCCACCATCAAAAGGAGCAATGTTGTAATCCACTGAGTTGGAGCTTTCTTCATGTACATAGAGCCACTTTTTGCGCCACCCCTAGACGGAGTCGGGGAATTGAACGTCGAAGTACTCGACATCAGGGCGAATGCAAATGACAACGCCGCCTATGTTGTAGGCGACGTTGTGAGAGCCATTACGGCGGCAGTAGAAGATGCGCTTCCACAGAGCCCAATTGGGATGGACTCCAAGGAAGCACTCACAGAGAGTGATGAAAATAGAGATGTGGAGGATGGAATTGGGCGTCAGCTGATGCAGCTGTAGCCCGTAAACAAAGAGGAGACCGCGGAGGAACTCGTGGATAGGGGGAGAGAGGCCGCGGATAAGGTGGTCAACGAAACTGACCCGATATTCGATTGGCGGTGATGGATAGCTTTCTTCCTTGGGGAAGCGCAGCGCGTTTTCTTTCTTCGTGAACCCGAGCTTCTTCAGCAGGTTCATATCTTGATTGGAGATCTTGGATCTCTCCCACTCCAGATCTTCAGCGGCCATCTTCGACTCCGGATTGCAATGCCTAGTTAGACGCGCGCGTGGTGGCATCAACAATGGCGTAGGAGTAAGGCGCGAGTGTGGCTGAGCTTAGGAAGCGTTGGGCGCAATGGGGATTTTTTGCAGAGGAGAGCAGAGGTGCGGTGCAGGCGAAAATATGAACGGAGGAAGAAGAAGACCTTATATAGAGAAGAAGCGAAGCAACGCACTGTTGGATGGAGTAATTTTGCGGTGGATGATGTACACGTGGTTAAGGGGTAAAAGAGTATTTTGACTGTGAAGGAACGGAACAGGCGCCACAGTGCATGCGCCAGGAAAAGCGGAGGACGTGTGTCCCCCACTTGCACGATGTGTCAAATTGATGAGGATTCTGGGCCCGCAAGACAGAGAGAGAGCGTTGCTCGCGCCTTCCCGGTACAATGGTCGTGGTTATCGTCAGCACTGACGTCACTTTATCAATGGAAGAATATCGGCTTTGGTAAATTGGAAAATTGGCGACAATGAGTGATGATTGATAATCTCGAGAGCCTTTGATCAAATACAAAGTTTTTGCCCAAATGCTCGGGGGCTACTTTGAAACAATGAAAATCTCGAGAATGACAAAATAGAAATGGCGAGAGCCTATGATCAAATACAAGCATTTGCTCATAGCCTCGGGGGCTACTCCCATCGGGAGCACTGGTCGCGCACCCGATAGATATGAAAACTTCGAGAAAGAAGGAAAATATAGCAACGTAAGGCGTTGAGCCTACACCCAAGCACAAGTCCTTGGCTGTAGCCTCGGGGGCTACTCCCATCGGGAACGCTGTTCGCGTGCCCGATGAAATTATAAAAAAAAGAAGAGAGAGAGAAGGAAGAAGAAAAAGTGAGCATATTTCGAGTTATATAAATAACTCTACATATACTCCCATCGGGAGGGCAATATAAGTCATCCGTTGACTCAATAAAATGTGCTATTCCAACAGCCGAAAAAGCACTCGACAATATATTCTCAGAGCGCCAAAGTTGCGAACGATCTCTGAATGCCGCAAAACTTTGCGAAGGTAAGACCCCAGATCCGTTCTGAGTGGCGTAGCACCGTCTCTGACGTCGGTTTGCTACTTTTTTCCGTATCAATAGATACGAAGAAAAATCCTAACGGACGCGTTAGGTACCCGATAAAATATGACTGGGACTCGATAGAATGGTAAGACCTTAAGCGGCACCTGTCGAAGTTTACACCAGTATCCCGAGATCATGTCCAGGGACGTGATATTGAAGTAGGTTTTTGCGGATTGCCACTAGAGCAGTTAACTAGTACCTGATCCGTCAGATGAACTAGCCCCAACTACCATTATCCCTGTGCAATATATAATTACGTATCTAAAGATATGTGATAAAGTTCAGCAAAGCTATTAAATGAATATAAAGTTGGAGATTTTCCCTGATTCTGCGATTCAAGCAAAATCTCGGGGGCTACTGACATAGGCATCCCCAATGGGCCTGCCGAAGATGGTACCCGGGGTTTACTGAAGGCCCACGACTAGATAGATAAGAAGAATCGGAAGCCCAAGTTACTATTAAGGAAAGCTAGAGTTGTATTAGGAAATAATACTTGTAATCTTGCGGGATGGGATTGGAAACCCTCCCGGACTCTGTAACTTGTGTATTACGAATCCCTCGGCTCCGCCTCCTATATAAGGGAGAGTCGAGGGACAAAGAAAGCATCGATTTATTGTCTCACAAAACCCTAGTTTTCATATCGTCGAGCACTTTTCGGCTGAAACCTTCGAGATCTACTTGCCCTCTACTTCCGACTAAAACCCTAGTCAACAACTTGTAGGCATTGATAAGTTAATCCCTTGTCAACTGATTATCCCACTCTACCATTTCCGCAAGGCTGAATTTCCTCCGAAAATAGATGGTCCATTCCCCAGGAACCCCCTTGCACCCGGGTCGCATGGATCGTAGCGTCCGGTTGGGTGCAACAGCTAAAAAGGCGTGGGTACCGGGTATGCAGTGGTCCAGACCCTGCCCACCAGTCCTTCTAGAAGTAGGCCCACTTCCCATTGTGGACCACATGTTTCGCTCCCAGTTTGAAATGTCATTTGATCCTCTAAATGGCGTTCCAGAACCGCGACCCCCGCATTGGTACCTCCTTGGAGAAAAAAAATCTCGATCCCCCAGGTACTTGGAGCGGAGGAGGTCTGCCCACAGACCTTCCGCATTCTGGTAAATCTTCCAGATTCACCTTAGCAAGAGCGCAATGTTCATGATCTTCGCGTTGAGGATCCCCAGACCCCCAACCTCTCTGGGCTTGCAGACAGTAGCCCAATCCACCATGTGGTATTTCCTTTCGTTCCCGACTCCTTCCCAAAAGAATTGAGCTCTCGACAACCCCGACACACACTCTGTACATGGGGGGTGGGGGGTTGGAGTGCCGAAAATAGCTCCACACCAACACCACATCGGTTTCTGTTGGCCTAGCTCACCCATTAGCCTTACTAGTTGAATGCCCGTGCGTTGCTACGGCTCTCAAGTTTATTAATCATCGCATATGTAAAAATAACGCATGTGAATATTGCCGATGATGCAAACATGTGAGCATAAACATGTTTTAATGAATATTTTTTCAATGTCAGAGAGCATGCAGTTTGGGTTGCTCAGATTTAAATTATAGATCATGCTCTTCACCACCGTAGAAGAACACTTCTATTTCACATTGTGCTCTCTCACTCCCCGTATCTCCTTCTCATAAAACATAGAATCGCAAAGATAAGAACATATATGTCATATCTTCTCTTTTTCCTCCGACCCTTGAACTTAATCTCTTTCATAAGTTGCCGCGAAATAATTGTTCAAAAGTTCACAAGTATACAACAATAATATTTTCTAGAGAATAATGAAGTGGCAGGTCAACAAATAATGAAGTGGTAGGTCAATAGTAAGAATCCACAATTTGTAACACAAAGTCATCAAATTAGCATCAGCCAGACAACCAAGAACATTACAGTGAGCATATACTTGACAAGGATATCAACTGAATGGAGATAAATATTTCACGGTTCATGTTCAAAATTGTCAGTTCAATTTATTTTAGATCTGGGTAGTAAAAATGAAACAGAACTTGATATGCATATCCAAATATTCGGTACGTTAAACTATGTAGCACGAACTCCTACCAATCGTTACTATAACCTAGGAAGAGAAATCCATATAGCAAAAAGCAAGGAACATGGTGGTTACCTTCACTATCTCTTCATCGGTAGAAAAAAATGGTGACTATATAAGGGACAACTTTCTTCAATAAAATAGTTGTAACAAAAAATAAGATATTTCTAGGCGCCAATACCTCCAGCTCGAGTATTCAGGAGACATACGTCACCGAAAAATGTGCTGCAATCGTATTTGGAAAAATTTCAGCAAAAATGGTGAAGGTGGAAGAGTACTGCTTTCAGAACTTGTGTAGCATCTTGACCAATTACATACAAATAAAACATGGATTAGGATCAAACAACGGGAAAACTGAAATTCAAGAGAAGAAAGAGGACGGGTTTGGTGTAGATGTTGAGGAGGTACCAGTTGAGGATCATGGCGCGGAGCTATAACGTGCCAACGTCCACGGAATACCTGCAGCATCCGGCTTGCCGCTTCGCTCGACCGATGGCGACAACATCACTGTAGCCGCCGTGTCCTTATCCTAGAAGTGTCGTTCTTTCCGCCGCCTGTGAGCAGGTGCCAGGGAAGGAGAGAGGGACCAGCGGCCGTCGCCGCCCAGGCTCTCTAGAAGCGGAGCAACATGGGAACTTGCTGCTTCACGTGATGACGATGGGAGCAAGGGCGAGTGGTGCCAGGGGCAGCACCTCGTGAGATGGGAGCGAAGGCGGGTAGTAGCGAGAGAGATCAAGATAGGGATGAGCGGCCCCAGAATCACGTGGATCCTAAGATCCGATCGTGGGAAGAAAGGATTATAACAAGGAAAGAAAAAAAATGATTTGTTATCTTTAGGAAAGCAAACACCGCGATTTTTAATTTAACTTGATTTGATCTGATGCAAAACGAGTGGAGAGGGTGCTAGGCAGATGACATATACATTCATGGATCTTTTTTCCTGGAAGGATGTATTTTCCTATAGCATGTGTTTGGAATAGGAAACATATATTGCCATCACGATGGAAATGGAAATAGAAATAGGAAACGTACCGTGACTGATGATATTATACCATAATTAACTTCTGCGTGGGGATATTTGATGTTTGACTTGATCGGACGAAGCGGAGTAGGGAGAATAGATTGGATGGCCAGGATCTTTTTAATGGCGATCACCAAAGTGCGTTGAGTGTCAAACGACCAACTCCCATTTAATAGTAAAGATAATTCCCCACCTAACCTCTCTCTCCCTTATCTGCCTCTATCTACTAACACCTAATGTAGTTTTCTCCCCTCTATTCCCCTCACATGCAAGTTCTTCACTACCGTCAATTAGAATACATATTGGTTTATACTAGCAGGCATTGGCGCGGCGCACGCCGCGCCCGTGGCATGTTAATTGTAGAAAAATGGAGTAGTTTTGAATTAGTGCGGTGTGTGAAGTAGTAAGAGCGAGTAGGACTAAATTAATAGTGAGTAGAACAAAATTAACGTAATGTATATGTTGGAATTGTGTGTACATCAAGCTGTGCCGACTAATGGAGTATTTCATATTGATCATCGCCAGTTTGTTGTTTCATAGGGTAGTACATAAGTATTATTATTGCATGGAATGGTATATAGAGTGTTTTTTAGGCTTAGAGATAAGTGGCGGCTAACTTGGATTGATGATAGTACATTGCTTGTGGGAGTCTGGGAGAGCATATAAAAATTTATAAATTATTAGGATGGTGGGAGTAATAAATAGTCATGCGTTCTTTTTGCCATCTTGCAAGAGAATCCTTTTGAGAGAGAGTTTATGTATGCAGTTAGTCGTTTGGCTGAAATATATGCATTGGTTATTCATGTCGCCCGTGTTGCCAAGTAATTTCCTTTGCTTCGTCTCGGTTCAGATCAGAGGTGAATGCTTACGTAGTTCCCAGGAGGCGCGAGGTGCCAAGACAGCCTCACGTGTACTGCCAAGCTAGCTGACCGATTCCTTGGATTTTTTTTTCAGTTCGATCTAG
The DNA here is from genome assembly GCF_022539505.1 of Lolium rigidum. Lineage (NCBI taxonomy): Eukaryota > Viridiplantae > Streptophyta > Magnoliopsida > Poales > Poaceae > Lolium > Lolium rigidum. Next base: position 229,883,505 of record NC_061512.1, on the reverse strand, counting down.
TCAGGTATTCAAGTATGGATGTTAAGCATGGAGTATTGGGCCTGGCCTAGATGTTGTGGGAGGATTAATGGGCCAGGCCCGGCGCAGACATTCGGTCCCTCAATAGGTGAAAAAAGGAATTGGGGTCGATCGTCGCTATCGCTTTGTTGAATTGTTGTCCCTGCTCCCGTGCTCCGCAGCTCGTTCTGGGCGTATCAATGGTGCTACACACAGCCAGCTTAGGGCAGTGGCCAGTGGGGCAGCTGCCGACCTGCCGCCGGTGACTGAGCGGCGAACGGACGGAGATAGCAGCTGGAGACACCCGATCGAGCGGCGACCTCCTCCAGCAGAGCCCAGCGGCCACCGGCCTCAGCCCATCCCCACTCCCAAGTAAGCGAAGGCGAGTTAGGAGCTTAGTGTCAGTATCAATTTTCCTATTGGCTATAGCAAATAAAATTGTTGGTTAACAATTTGGTATCACGAATAATTTAAATTTAATCTAATGTTGTTCACAAATTGCAATTTAGATACCATGGGCAAAGCTAAGTACCGTATATGGTTCAGAGTTACAGTTCTTCGTGCTTTCTTTAGCTTGGCTCACCCAACGTTTTTTTGTAGCTCCGCACAGTAGGCAGATGAAGGGAGGTGTTGACATTTTCGAACCCTTTCTGCTTCTCCCGGGTGTTGTTGTACCTTCTGCTTCAGTAGCATGATTGTGGTGTGGAAGAGGGCTCACTTGCTATATGAATGGCGGATGAAGGGAGGGAATGAGAGTTTGGAGCCTCGAGGCGTGCCCGAGCGACCGATTGAACAACTCGAGCAAGCGCGGATTAAGATGATAGAAACTGGTATGTTATTATATGCTTGAATTTTCAATTGTAGGTATATGACACCATATATGAATTGTGTTTCTATTTAGCTGTGGTCGAAGCTGCGCCGTCCTAGGTAGATTTTAACTAAATTTGTGGCACTAAGTAAATCAAGGAGTAGAAGTAGGAAAAGAACAACCATGCCACTCTGAAGCATACTTTAACTCTGAAACATAATCTAGGACTGTTCGTTCAACTCAAGTTTTCCTTTGTTAGTCTGCTTGGTAAATAAAACCGAAGAGTTGTAAACAGAGCAAGTCTCGTAGACGCAGCAGATCGCTATAAAGCAACTCTTCTGGAACAATAATAAGAACGTAAGGGCAAAAAATAGAAAGGGAGACTCCTGATATACTTGTTCTCTACAGCCATGTACAACAACACAGAATACAGAGCGTAGCTAAAAAAGTACAGAAAAGAGAACACTTGTGTATATGGTTATTCTGTCTAGCCTAAGTCCATTATGTTTGCAAGGGATCTATTACTCATAGATCGTTTAAGCACCGAAAATCTGTAACCATCAGTTGCATCAGCTTCGGGCTGAGGCCTTGAACATAGTTCTGATTCTACAATTAATACCGAGTAGTTAGGTTATGCTCTGTACATAGTAGTGGAATGTTCCAAACTAAGCAATGAAGATGTACACACACACATTGACTTATATCGTCCAGAGATTATCAAGCACATCTTTGTACACTTATGTTTCTTGTCTTTAAAGTTTGTTCTCCATTTTCATCGTGCTCAAGGGTTTTCATCCCTCTCCTAGAAATTATCCTTGAGACGATGCCCATGAGAAAAGGTAGGTTTTGGCAAATAGACACATCATGTATGTTACTAATTGTACAGTTTAGTATATTTGTCAGGCAACAATAAGATCTCAAGATAGCTATGTCATATGTGTAGCGAAAGAAGAAAACAATTTATGGAAACCACTACGCCATACCTGAGCTTCTGTAGGAACTATAGCTTCGGACCTTATCCAAATCACTACAACTTTTATAGTTTTGCCTTGCTCATTTGAGATATGCACTTCTCAAGTCAAGCTGACAAAGAGTAGATGACACACAACTTAGTGCAAATATCATACTTTACAATAACGTACCATCTTCCTACAAAATTACATCAATAAGTGGATATGGCTAAAGGATGCGAGTAGATTTATCCGTACACACCCTGTTGGCAATAACGCATAGTGCTAAAAAGAAACAGGGAAGACAACCTAACAATAATTTTATTCAGCTAACTATGTATGGTAAAAATAACTTGGAACAATCAAAGATTCAGGATCATAGGAATAGCTGTTATGAACAATTAAAGTTGTCAATAAACAGTACCTATTCTTCTCACAGAGCCTGCAAAATATCTTGAGTTCGAACTGTCAAGAAAATAGAGTCAGCAGAGCAATTAGAAGAATTTTAGGCTCTAAATCTTGGTCACAAATCCCTTTATGCCCTTTTAATTTAAGAGGTGACTTTTGTCAGTATTTATCTTTGTGGATGCTATTCCCATCTATGTGCTAATGCTACATGTACAATTACAAAAAAGAAATGATTATGCAATAGCCCTTGAGTAAAGTCCTGGACCATCCAAAGTCAGTTGTCTTGGCCAAGTAAATTACTGCAAGGGGCATTTCTAAGATATGAGTTGTTCACATGCATGTTACACACAATCTTGAAAGAAAGGGTAAAAGACGACATACATACCTAGAAAAAATGATACTTCGCATATAGGGAAAAAATTGATAATGAAGACCGAGAAACATATAGAGACACGATTCAATAGATATAAAGAGTTTCAGCTATCTGTGAACTCTATAAAAGACTCATATGAGAGAAGCCTCCGGTGTTGTTTATATTCACTTCTAGAAGAAAGATGTGTGAAGAGATAAGGAGAAGCATAAACGAAAAGTTTTATGGCAACCATTCAACACACCTATCTATCGTCCTCCACAGATGTTTCCTCATTTCTTTTTGTTGGGCATCAGGCATGCTCTTGCATACCATGTCAATCAGATCAGGCAACTCTAGTCCAGCATCGTTTGGCCTTTGCATCGTTCGGCTTCTTAACTATAATATTATCTCTAATGAATTCTGTCTTGGCTTGATCCAGTAGAAGGTATAGTTACTTTGGTATGTAGAACCTTACCTGCAAAGGTTTCGTGCAGTAAGAATAATGTGATCATTTATACATAAAAGCGCACAGATTTTTTACAATAAGAATAATCGGGTAATTTTCCAGTTGAAATGATTACCATTAGCTGTAAACGCTAATTTGATAATGTTCCAGTGGAAAGACAGGGAAAGGGGCTCTGGCCGAAAAAAAGGACATAGATGTACAGAGCTCGCTAAATAACCTGCAAACCCACTGTACCATTAGTTTGTGGGCACCGTATTCTTACTAAATTTGATTATGTTTGTATAGGTGGTAGAAATTGTCATGTAGGTGGTAAACATACCCGAGAAAGACAACGGGTTAACATCCAAGAATTTAGTTCTGAATAACTGGGGAAGTTTTAATGCCCACCCACACAATATCCAGCCTGATGAATCTGCATGCAAGTCACAGAAATAAATGAAAGTAGGGTGGCTGAATCAGTAACAACAGCAGGCAATGCAAAGGGTAAAGAGGAGAGCAATACCATCAGAGTATCCTAGCCCTACCGGGTTCTTGCTAGGACAGATCTCTCGCATGTGAGCATCTCATCGGATAGAACAACAAACGGATAGGAGCGGGCGTCGCATCTTGATGTGCTAACATGCCAAAGACCGCCTCCATCTCGTCGCCCCTCACCATGCCATCATCAGCGGCACTCTTTCCTGTCACCTCCTCTGCCGGCACGCACACTGCTACCTCCCTCCTCTTCCCGTCCTTTGACTCAAAGTTTTGGTAAATTTATGTCAAATAGGGTCATCTAAAACACAAAAACGAATTAACCATCTCTAGCTTTGCTTCCTAAGATATATATATATATATAATACTAATGATTAAGTATCTTATCTTAGGCATCACATCGAATAGCTTGGAAATGATGATTTATCCCATGGTTGAAACAAAACAATCAGACGAACAATATCACACAAAGAGGCAAAGGTAATAATCAAAATGGACATAATGATAAGGAAATAGATCAGCAAGGAGAGACAAAAAGAAAGGGCTCCCGCACAGCCGCACCCTTGCACCAGGCGTTTACTTGTGCAGGATCCGCGCCTACCTTCGATAAACCAACAGAAGCAGCTCGCCCATCCACCACGCATTCACCGCGGCGGGATCCCCCGTGGAGACTGCCATGGATGAAGCAGCAGCAGCCTTCCTGCCGACTCATTGTTGAGGAGGTCGCCGGCTTTGCCGGGATAAGAGATGATGCCGCAGCAGCATGCCCCGCCGTCTCTACCGCAGAGGAGGCCGCTGACCCTGCTGGCAGCCCCGTGGAGGCCCTCTTCCTTCCTCCCGGCACCGTTGTCGGCCCCGCGGCGCAGGCGGCGCGAGGAACGCGCAGGGGCGGCCGGCTGGCCAGCACGCAGGGTGAAGGTCGCGCGGCAGCCTGCCAGCCGGTGGAGCGCGGCGTGAGCGAAGAGCGTGGGCGAGCGTGGAAAACAGCCAAGGCCAGAGAGGATGCTACCGGGAAGAAGATTTGGGGGGAGGCGGAGATAGTGGAGAAACGTCCAGATTCTTGGGGACGCACGCGTAGATCCCACGTTCTAATCCGGAACTGCTGTATTTCTCTGTGGTGGGACCAGCACCGCTTTGACCAAATTAAACACACCAAGAAAAGGAAACCGGGAGGAGACGGGCGAACAAACACGCTACAAATGTGTTTGCCGGTAGCCGGTCACTCAGCTCTTGGAAAAACCGGAGGAAAGTTACTGCCCAACGCAAAGAAAAATAATGGTATGAAATAAACAGATACGTGTCTCCCCAGTATAGGATAAAAATAACCCATGAACAGTGCCCGAGTTAATAAGGAGACGTGAATGTGTTTAAACTTTATATAGGGTATAATGGGCCTAACTTTTTAAAAACATAATCTAATAGACCTTCGGCTTCTCTTAATATTTTTTCATGGGCTTCATTAATTTCTTCCCGAATATCTTTCACTAATGACATACCTATGTCACTCTGGCAATCAGGCATGCCTTTTTAGAGCAAAGCAAAGCGCTTATTCAAGTTTGGGCGTGCCGTTGCTTTCGGTCGTCTCTAGCTGGTTAAAAATCGCTTTCTCACTCGCACTAGCAAGATGCACCGATTTCTTAAAAATTCTCTTGGATATGGTAGTCTTCAGTGTATGTCACCGGAGCTTGTCGGGAAGATTCCTTTGTGCTCTTGGCGCTGCGCCCAACCACGTTCGAAAACATAAGTGAACGCATCAACGACGTACAAAAGCTGCAACGGAAAATATTGGATATACGAATACGACCCGGACAACGCCGCGAGATAACAAAGAGAAGAAAAAGGCGCCGCCAGCCACCAAGGCCGCTGCTGTTGACGGCTTGATCCCCGGATCCCTCCGCGGCCAAGGAGAGTGATCGCTCCCGAGGATCTGGCCGCGCTCCGCTCCGCCGGAGCCTCGTCGCTACATCTTCTCATCGTCGGAGAACGCAGGGGGCGTCTCCTGTGCTTCACTCGCGGCCTCCGGCCCGTCTCAGTTCTGAGTTCTGACACGCAAAGGACTCGATTGGGTACTTTCTGTGTTTTAATCTTGCTCTTTTCTCTAACGATTCAGACATTTAGGCATGTAAGCAGCTGATTCACACTGGCTTGTTCCACTTTACTCTTGAGTGTTTCCATTCTTCTCTCTAGTTGGAAACCTTTGGATTTGCAGCTATTTTTTCTTGGCTACTAATGTTATCTTTCAGTACAGTTACATATAGTTGTTTTCCTTCTAGCCGTTGTTTGTTAACGCACAATTTGTTGCATTTCTGCTTAGTATGAAGAAAATAAAACTTGAGCAGATTGTTCTCAATGTCATTTCTTGGTTCTAGGGGCATGGGACTCGTGGAGCTCTTCGTCACGGCATGTATGCCTGTTCTTAACATGCTCCTGGTTACCGGTGTCGGATCATTCCTGGCGACTGATTTTGCTGGGATACTGGGCAAAGAAGCAAGGAAGCATCTAAACTATGTAAGTGGCAGTAGGATCACCTAACCAATTTGGTCTACATAACTTGATTAGTTTCTCTATCATGTTTATGTCTTAATTTTATTTTACCGTAACCTGTCCGCTAATTTCTGAATCATATTTCTTCCTGCAGGTAGTGTTTTATGTGTTCAATCCATGTCTTGTCTCTGTCTATTTGGCAAAAACAATCACCATGGAAGGCATGGCCAAACTGTGAGTCTCATGCTTCTTCCTTATTTACCTGTTTTAATGAAATGTTCACTGATTGCTATGATGCATAAAGAGCTCTTTCAGAAAATACTTTCGACTGTCGTATTAGATTACTGGAAGTAAGGAAAAGGTGACTATTTCTGACCCATGGTACAGGTGGTTTATGCCAGTGAATGTCCTCTTCACTTTTACCTTCGGGTTGATCTTTGGTTGGATCGTTTTAAAAGTCACCGGAGCCCCACCAAAGTTAAGAGGCCTCATTTTGGGTTGCTGTTCTGCTGGTAACTACAGAACCTTTGCTTCTGAACTCTAAGAAATATTAAATACACTCTTTATTATGGATAAACATCGTACAATGATTTCAAACACTTATTTTTGCGGTACAGAGCCAACATAAAATTGTCATGTGGTGCTAGCTTGGGCCTGGGAAGATGCATCCCTGTATCTTCAAAAGCTTAGTGATCTGGTTCAGATTAACCGGGCATGCAAAACTCTCAGCTAGAATATGAAACAAAATCAGTTTTCCTTGCTCCTGTTTTTATTTTCCGTACATCCTGCTATTACCAGTCAATCTGAATATGCTAGTGACAAGATACAAGTGAAAAAGACAACTTGAGAATCGTTTTGATGTAAAAAATAATCGTCTCTTCCTGCCATCAAGTACAGAGTTTCTAACATAAGAGCAGTAACCATCTGACAAACTAAAATCACAAACGGTCCTAGTACTGGTTCAGAACAACTAAAAGCACCCACACAGTCCCAGCACGGATAACCACATCTACCCACCTTTGAACCATTCCACGAAATAAAGATGAGAGTGTGAGATCATGATACAGAAAAAAAAGTTCGTCCCCCGTCCGTCCCCCGCGGGCGGACTCGGGGCGACTGCCAAACCCTAGCGCCCAGGCCCCTCCCTCCTCCTCCCCCCACTGCCGCCGGCGTGGGCAAAGCCCGCGCGGTGCTGGCGGCGGCGGCCATGCCCTTACCCGCGCGCTTGGCTGGGAGACACGGGATTTCTTCTCGGCTGGCGGCAGTGCCCCCTGGTTGTCATGGTTCCGGCGGCGGCGCACCTCGGGTGGCGCAGCTCCAGGTGGACGGGTGGCGGCGACGCGGCCACTTGGCGGCGGGTAGAGCGGAGGCCAGCGGCGGCACCCTCCTAGCCCAGTTGGGCCCTTTGGGCCCCATCTGGGCTTGGACGGGCCAGGTCTAGGCTCTTGGGTCTGCTCCCGGCGGTCGTTGGAGCTGCTCAGGCTGAGGGTGGTTAGGACGGTAGCGCACTGACTGCAGCGCGGCCATGGGAGCTTCACGAGCCCGCCTGGCTCGGCCAGGCCAGAGGGGCCTGGTATGCTCCTTTAGCTACGTCCGGTCTGTCGCCGCAGGTGGCGGTGGAGGTTGTGCCATCCCGCGTGGCTGCTGTCCGGACTCTCCTAGGCCTGGGTTGTCTCTTTTCGGTCTCGTCGGTCGGCGTTATTGGGCCACGGTGAGACGGAGGTGGTGACTGCAAGTCCATGGTGGCGCGAGTTGGTGGGCGGCGAGGTTGGTGGAGTGCGTTGGAGTGTCCGGGGTCGTGGTTCTTTGGGGGACGGAAGAAATCCTTGTCGGAAGGCCGACACCGATGCAGTGACGCTCGCGGGCGCTACCATTCCTTCTTGAGGGGCGTCGGGGTTCCCCCTCCCCACAACCATCCCGCATATCGAGGGAAACCCTAGGAGTTGTCCGGGCAGCAGCGTCGTCATCGTCGCATCCCTTCTTGAAGGTGTTGCTTTGGTATGCGGTGCTTCGGAGTGCTAAGATCGTGGTGGGAAGTCTTCGAAGGGCGCAGCGGCTGCGGTTCATCACCGTTTTTCGTCGATCCGACTGTGTCGACTTTTTTTTTCCTTTTTTCTTCTTATTTTGTTTCCTTTTGGGCTTTGTTGTGATGTTTGCCCCAGCGATGGTCTCTATCTTGTATCGGTGGTTGCTATATTAATATAGCGGGGCGAAAGCCTATTTCGAGGAGATCATGATACAAGTTTCATGGCAACATATATAAAAGAATCGAACTCGCGCTGACGTGATAAGGACTAAGTGCTGAGATATTTAGTTCTGTAATTGTGTTTGTGTACAAAATAGTTAATGCTAAGCTATTTCAAATTTTCAATTACTGTCTAGACATTGGTTGTTCGGTGGAGGTCGAACTTGGGCAGCTCCACCTTGATAACAACACCTATTTAGTTTTACTCATTTTCTGTATGCTGAGTCGCTGACAGTTCATAAAAAATCTTAAGTTTGACTTGGCTGGACGAATGCAGGCAATCTGGGCTCTATTATCCTCATCATTATTCCAGCTCTCTGCAAAGAGAAGGGAAGCCCGTTCGGAGCACCTGATGTTTGTCAGACTTATGGACTAGCCTATTCATCGCTTTCAAAGGCCGTAAGACTCATTACACACACTCTGTTTTTTCAGTACATTGTCCACACCTGGTAAGCCTGATCATGTTTGTTTGTGGATGAAAATAATACTTCGTATCACGTGCTGTCAATATGATTGATTTTCTGCAGATTGGCTCCTTCTTTCTATGGACGGGCACTTATAATATCATCCGTGCAAATTCAGAAGTCACTGAAGTAGACGGTAACACTCCAACAACTCAAACAAAAGTCTCGGTTTCAGATAGTACTACGAGTACAGTTTCAGAAGAGAATTGTTCGATCTCGAGTGATCACGTGGACGAATGCGCTCTCCCGTTGATATACAATCCAACTACAGACAGAACAAAGGTTTCTCAAATTTCTTTTAGTTTTTGCTATAGAAGTCATACAGTTTATAACAGTTAATTATAGTTTGTGCTAACTTGCAGCACTAAGGAATTTAGATTTGTATACATATAGGTCTCGTTCTCAGAGAGAGCAAAAAGAGTTATATCATCGGTTTCTAGGTCGGTTGACTTGAAGAAGCTATGCGCTCCTTCGACTATTTCAGTGGTATATGCTAGTTGCAGAAACTACTAAATTCTGCATGGTACAAACTTTCAAAAGTATTACAGATTTGGATCAATCCTTTTGTAGATTGTCGGGTTTATAATTGGAGTAACACCTCTACTTAGAAATGCTATGATTGGAGAAAGCGCTCCACTCCGTTTCCTTCGCGAGTCGGCTGAACTAATCGGGTAAATGCATTCACATTTGGTAACAACTCACCAAAATGTTGTAGGTACAACATGTACCCATTGATTATTAGATTTGCTGATGATGCGGATTAATTCCACATGTCTAATCAGTTTCCTGGCCTTTTCCTGCACAGCGGAGGAGCCATTCCATCTGTCACGCTGATCATGGGAGGGAATCTCATCACCGGTAAGCTGAAACTGTAAAACAGTAGAAGCGCAATTGACGTAAGCACATCATTAGAGCATGTGAATTGGATGAGCTGAAAATAACGTGGAACATCTCTCCAGGATTGCGAGGAGACGCGAGTGTGCCACGGTCGGTGATCGCCGGCATAGTAGCCGTCAGGTTCATTCTGTTGCCCTTGCTGGGCACCGTGCTGGTTAAGGCAGCGATCCGGTTCGGCGTCATCCAGCCAGACCCTCTTTACCAGTTCATCCTTCTGTTGCAGTACGCCGTCCCACCCGCCATGAACATCGGTCAGACATCTTCTCATAGCTGGCGAACTGAATTTTCTTTTGCAAGGAATTCTGATTAGTAATCTGGTTGGTTTCTCGTGCTTGTTTGGTTTGGCAGGGACGATCACACAGCTGTTTGGCGTGGGTAAGAGCGAGTGCTCGGTGATCTTCGTGTGGGTGTACCCGCTCGCGTCGGTCGCCGTGGCGGTGTGGTCCGTGTTCTTCATGTGGACCTTGTTGTGAACCTCTCTCCCGTGGTGGTGTGGTCCGCGTTCTTCAAGTGTACCTTGTTGTGAACCTTTCTCGCGTAGTAATACATCGGAGTCTCTCACAGCTCCGAGATACTAGAACGAGTGAGAGGCCGGCGAGCCCAGTGAGCTAGCGGCCGATCCATGTGATATCCCCGAGTCGATCAGAATGTGCACGCTCGATCGAGTTGCTACAAAGACAGAGCCCACATGCTGTGGAAGATTTTTGCTACCGAGCTCAAGTGAGCACCTAACATCTTTATGTCATGACTAAACTCTAAGTTCCATACAGTTGTTACATGGTCGAGGATGGCCGAAATTTAAACTTGAGGAGGTTGAGGAGTCCTACCTTGTATTATTTCCTTGAGTTTAATCATATTATCCTTAAGATTATCTTATATTGTCCCATTAGTTACTACATAATCACGATTTGGTTGCCAGATTGAGCAAAGCCTCTCTTTTTATTCAATACACAGGGATAGTCTGAAAGTGAAGCAATTCCACCGGATTTAAAAACTTCTCCCTGTTCGCCACAAAGTGCAAGTGATGACTTCTTTTGTAGGCACCACTCAATTTATAGAATCACAAAATTCAAAGTAAACTTGTGTTTTCAACCAATGCAACTATCTGGTCAACCATGGTGAAACATGTATTTCTTGTGAATGAGGGTTGAAATCTGTTACAACGTGGCAATCTGGCATGTCAGTTAAAGGGACCATAGTAGCTAAGCATGGTAAAATAGAATATGTAGTCATGTGGATGTAGAAACACCTATACCTAAACTAATAATTTCTCCAAATAGAACAATTATAACGTATATCTCGACATCGCAAGTTTTATTAAAATGTGCAAAAGTTACATGTACCACCGTGAGTGAGAGCAAGTGCTTGGTAATCTTGGTGTGGGTGTACGCACTTGCTTAGGTCACTGTCACGGTTTGGTCCGTGTTCTTCATGTGGACCTTGTTGTGAGCCTCTTTCGCGTAGTAATATGTCGGTGTCTCTCAAAGCTGTGAGATACTAGAACGAGGGAAAGGCTGGCGAGCCCAGCGAGCTAGCGGCTGATCCATCTGATATCCATGAGTCGTTCAGAGCGAGCACCAGTCATGATGCTCACCCTCGATCAAGTTTCTATAAAGCCTACATGTTATGGAAGATTTTTGCTACCGAGCTTAAGTGAGAACCTAATATATGTATATCATGACCAAACTCTAAGTTCCAAACAATTGTTACTTGGTCAAGGATGATCGAAATTTAAACTTGGGGAGGCTGAGGAGTGTATCATTTCTTAGAGTTTGTCATACTATTCTTAAGATTATGTTATTTTTTCCTATTAGTTCATACATAATGATGAATTGGTTGCTAGATTGTGCAAAGCCGCTCCTTTTTATTCACATAGCGATATTATGAAAATGAAGAAATTTTACCGGATTTAAAGAATACTGTTCACGATAAAGTGCAAGAGATGACTACTCTCTCGTCAACACTAAATTTATTAAATCATAAATTTCAAAGAAAACTTGTGTTCTCAACCAATACTCCCTTGTTAATATGAGGTTTGAAATTGGTTACGCCCTGGCAATTCTGCATGTCAGTTAAAGAGACCATAATAGCCATAATTGGAGTCCTTCTAAGCATTGATAAAATAAAATATGTATCATATGAATGTAGAAATACTTATACCTGCAATAATAATGTCTCCAAATAGTGCAATTAATATAGCACAATTGTAGCATATATCTCGACATCAAAGTTTTTTTAAAAGGGAAAAGTGACACTTACCGTCGTGAGTGAAAGAAAGTGCTTGGTGATCTTCGTGAGGTGTACGGTGCTTTCGCCATTCGCCGTCACGGTGTGGTCTGCGTTCTTCATGTGGACCCAGCTGCGAGCCTCTCTCTCGCAGTAATGGTATGTCAGTCTCCCAAAGTTACGAGATACTAGAACGAGGAAAATGACAACGAGCCTAAGGAGCTAGTGTTGATCCATCTAATCTCTCGGAGTCAATCCGAACGTGCTTGATCAAGTTGCTACCGAGCCTACTATTGGTCCGCGTCGGATGAAGCTATGCACGCAAGAACTTTTACGGCGAGGACCACAGAGGAAACCGACTGAGAGGGATGGCCACAATTCTTACCGCTAGATGCACTGATAAGAAAGTCGAGGTAGCACGTCGCTCGGGCAGTGCAATCCTCGTACATCGTCTCTGACTCCTCCTTCTTTGTCCTTGTCGATTACGGTTTCATCTCAAGCGAACTTCCAGCAGCGCCAACTTCATTTCTGTCTCGATGTCTCCGCCGCCTCAACCACCTTAAGTGTGGTGCCTCTGTTGGTTCTCACAAATACAAAGTGGAACGGCAACAAAGAGGTACTATTCTTAGTTCAACCACCTTTTTTCAGGTCAAACTTTCCACTCAAGGTCGTGTCTCCCCCCGCAGCAGCCGCCCTCCCTCCTATATGTAGGGAGTGGGTGAGGGGACACATAAGGTGTCCCACACCCCCAAAACCCTAGAACTAGTCAGCTCGGTTCCAACCCATTGACCTATCGATGTCCGGTCAAAGTCCAACCTAACTAGTCCGTGTCATCCAATTCTGATACACCAGGTCCCATCCTCTTAAGTGTGTGACCACACAGGCTAATGGTGAGCTGGACATGACTCCGAGTGGCACTCTCAACCAATAAGTCAACAATGATTTCTAGCAAAGCTTGTCGGCTCCTAGACACCAATGAATAGCCTTCCACAATGTGATGTTCTGTCCAAGTCTCTTTTCCTCACGATATTGTGGATAAACTAAGGATGAGTCGGCACGTCATACCCATGTAGCTTAACTCTATTTTGTCGTGTCTATGATATGTGATCCCGCTCGACTAACTCTTATAAGATAAACTTGATTAACACTTAATCAAGTTGCGCTTGTACATACTCCCGAATCATATCAAGTGAGAGGGCCCAACGAAATTCTCTCGGAGATAGAGGGGATACTTCTGCCTTTGTGCATCCACGTCACATGACTTGCTTCTTAGTCAACCCAAGTGCCACCTTTATATGTTCCAATTACAAACAATGTTTGGTGGACTCGAAGCTAGATAAACCCCAACCCGGATCATGCGATTCCTCACGTCTATAGGGGACAAGGCCCCCCTTCCCCGAATCCTCGCACGTGGTATATGTGCGAATCCGCCTCACCATTGAGCAGAACCCGTGTGCTAGCTGTGGATATAAAGGTCCACACCCTAGATTTCTCAGAATCTCAATGAGGAATGCCCTAGATTTCTCAGAATCTCAATGAGGAATGTCCAATCCACGATGTCAAAGTCCATCGTGATATCATGCTTGAGCATCACCCCCACTCGCTTGGCTCCGTGTAGCCTCCTTGAAGTTTGGTGTACCAACATAAAGTTGTTGTGCAAGCATCGTCCCCATAAGAAGGGGCTTCATAAAAAATCTCCTCCCTTACTTGACCCCACAGAAAACTTATACTCGCGGATTCCTTCCTAAAGCCCGTCAGCGGAGGTCGGTACATTTGACATATTTTGCACCCGCCAGAGACTAGCCCGTTAGAGTATTTACGCGTCTGTCAGCGACAATGGAGTTTGCACTAGTTCTCTCCCTCATGGAGTTCTCCACATATATGCACGTGTAAGGCTGCACTTCTCATTGTCAGTGTGACACCCTAGAAAGTAGAACGTTGATGTTTTATATTATCGTATGCGTGGATACCGGTACAGGGATCATCTGTTTGATCCTCGATTTGGAGCAATGAGGAGATAAGTCCTCGCGACTAGGAAGGATATGTGTAGCTGCGGGGATAGCCGCGTTCATAGTCTTCATCGAGTCTCTTCCTCTTATTAAGCTCAGTGAGTTTATCTATATAAAATCTTGTTTTCACATATCCATAGTGTCAGGGTTCGTGCATGGAAAACAAAAAAAATCGCCCTACACATACCACCAAGATCTATCTACAGAAATGCAATCTACATTGAGAAGATATAGGAGACTCACCGAGAGGATACATAAAGCTCAATGAAGACTCTGAACGTGGCGATCCTTGCATCTAGGCATCTCCCTCCTAGGCCCAAGGACTTAATATCATCCTTGCTCCAAGATCGAACATACGAATTCTCCACTGCTATCCACACATACAACTCAACAATCTAGCAGGGCTCCGCCGTCTAGGACATACTCATGTATGTTGAAGTAGTGCAACCTTACGGCTTATAGACGTGGAGAAAATCCCTCACACAGGAGAGGGAGAGAGATCCACGTGGATTCCGCCTCCCCTTGGCATCCCATAGCTCGTGGCCTCCCCTTGGCTGCCGCCTCCCTTAGGTAGGCCAGCCGGACGGCTCCCAAAACACTAGCCCCCCACCACCGCCCCCAATGGGATGCCTTGAGGTGGCCCTTTGGGGGGAGGGGTCAGGGACATGGTCGCCTACCCCTAATGGGCAACTATCTAGGGCCCATACAACCATCCTTGAAGAGTTCAGGACTTTCGGCCTCCCTTTTCATCCTCCGATAACTCCGACACATCTGTCTTGAAGTCTGGAACCCCTTATTTCACTCAAATAAAATCCCAACAAAGTTTTGAAAAATTATCAAAACTATTTTGAGAAGTTGAGAACATTTTTGGATGCCCCGGAACATTTCGTTAGTGGGGTTCTCTCTCATAAAAGGTACCAGATCAATCACGTGCACTTTCGAAACTATTTCGATGACACAAGAATGACACCAGAACTATTTCGATATCATCGGAACTATTCTTGAAGATCTCTCAACCTCGTACCATATATATAAATAATTTCACTAAATATATCTTTTCCTTAACCGTGTGACACAAAAGGTTCGGTTATACACATACATGTATCCTGCGCCATGGGCCGTACAATCTGGTGCTGCATTGGTAAGGGTTTTCCTACCAGTGACCCCTCCCATTCCCATCCCCCGTCTCATTGCCGCTAGAGGTAGCTAGTGAGAAAGCCCACGCGACTAACGAGGAACATGGTGGCGGGGGCTTTCGCTGCTTCACCCCTATGGTGGAGGTTTCCTGGATTTGAGGCGGCAACCGCGCGGTGATGGCGGCATCGTCTTGGACGTGGGTGGTGGCCGTAAGTGGTGCAAACCTTTGATAACCCCCTAGTGCAGGGGGTCACCACAATACAATTCAATGTAGAAGTGGGGTATCGATCCATAGGAGCAAGAAGGAAAAGCTAATACTCCCTACAACTGATTTGTCACAAGCTTTAGTTGATTATGCACTAGACAATTTAATTGAGGTGTGGAGGTTGATTTGATACAAGAAAATAAAGTATAGCAAAAATAAAAATGTAAAGTGTCCCAATCCTCTTCCACACAAGAGGATAAGACAAATGTTTTATCTTATAGGAACGGAACAATGGACATGGGTTCATGGGTTCACTCAATCCTCCCTCTCAATCTATGGTGGTGATCATGTTATAGATAATAAAAGTACACAACATAGTCATGTTTTAATACAATATAGTCATGTTTTAATGGTAATACTTATGATGCTACATATCCAAGAACACATTGGTGAAATAAATAATCCTTTGTGTTGCTGTCGTCACCCCACCATTGGTTATTGTCACAACACACATCATACTTCTCCCTTTTTACCCCCAGATAAAGGATGTGGTGCTGCATTGGCATGTCACTCAATGCATACATCTGTCACTTGGCCATCCAATACCTACATACATTATACTACTATATCTTTTGATGTTTTCTTCTTTCTTCTTTTTCTGGGAGTTTCTCACTCTCTTTTGTAATCTTTATACTTTTATCTTATTATTATTAATAAAAATTTCAGTGGGTTTTCCCACTGTTTTACCTCAAAAAAAAATTATACTAATATATGGTAAATACTTTTAGAAAAGGATGCAATGATTTATGTGTTGTATGAAACAAATCACATCTCTCCCATCTACCTACAATTGGTGATGTCGAACATCTCATGACAAGATAAACAAGGCATTACGACTAGAAATCATAACATGTATCATAGAAGCATCTCCGAAGTATGACAAATCATAATAATTCCAACACAACCTTAGATGCATACCAAGTATCATCATACACCATAAATATGAATTATAAAGATAGATCCATAGACATACATGGAATATCATATGGAATTCAACCATGATCATACATAGAGAGATTGGATCAAGTTACCACCACAAACTCATTGTCCAAGGGTGGACTACTCTCCTCTCACCATGCATATTGATGAGGAGGCGTTGGTGAAGGGGGAGATGCAGCCGGAGGCAATTCCGACAGTAGTTCCATCTCCAATCTTCCTCCGAAGGCGGACAACAGACTCTTTGTTTATGTGTTTTTGGTCTCCGCCTCCATGGCGTCGAGGAAACCTGGGGGTCATATATATAGGGATTTTAGGTCAAAACAACTTGGTTGGCGAATGATTGAGACGAATCGGACGGTCGACGGCTAAACGAGACTAGGTGGTGCGCCCTAGGTGGGGGAGCGCACCACTGGGCCTCAGCCCATTTAACTCTTGTTGTGCCACTTTAGCTCATTTTGTTCATCTCGGAATTTCCAAAGGAGTCCCGTAGCTCCTGAAAAGTCAAAAGTACTAACATAAGGTTTTTTCTGCTAGACAGAGTTAAAACCACAGGAGAGTGGATTGATTAGAAAATTTATAAAAACAATATAAAATATAGAAATAACATTATTGTTGACGTCAGAAACCCCCTGGCGGGCAGAGACGGGCAACACAGTAGAGCCGGGAACAACTAGGGCTGCGGCTGGCCCCAGTCCCTCAGAGCGACGGCCCGCAAAGCCTCCTGGTCACACGTCCGATGCTATCGCAAGGGCGTGCCACCTGACCTATACCCGGTCGGGAAGGTGTGGATGATGCCTCGCTTAGTTTCCCGCATGGCATACACGTAAACATTAAATACGAGCCTCGATCGGCTCTCGAGTTATCCTCGTGAATCGGCTCAAAGAGCCGATCCACCCATGATTCGAACGAGGTGTCCGAATATATGGTGGTCCTGCTTGATCAAGATAAAGCTAATGAGATCTACGACGATTTAGGGTTTTCACCGCATAATCGGATCATCCTACTCACGATTGGGCCTCGCGCTCGCGCACGGTGACCGTAAGCCGATCCTAGACAGGGCCTAAAAACCAACACGAGGTTGATCCCCGGAACATCCTTTCTAGGGCTAGCAAACGTCACCCTACACGCCGCCGGATCCTCCAACCCTTTGTAGGGCCTAACTATTGCGGATGTTAAACTAATCCTTGATGAACAAGGAGCAACCGTAACGGATCAGATCTACTAAACTATGATCAAGCGGGGTGCCGCCCCTACACCTAAGATAGGTGTAAGGGCGGCTAGATGTGCAAGGGTTGCATAACGAAAGCATGTGATTCGAAGAACAATGCTAACCCTAACACATCTAAGATAACTACGTTGCTCGCCATCAAAAAGGCTTCAACACGAGCAACGCATGAACAACGTGAGATAGGCTTGTGCTGCCTAGATCGCAAGATGCGATCTAGGCAGCATGGTGCTTACCGGAGAAACCCTCGAGACGAAGGAGTTGGCGATGCGCCGAGATTTGTTTGTGTTGAACGTTGGTTGTTGTTTATTCCATAAACCCTAGATACATATTTATAGTCCAAGGGACTTTCTAATTCAGGCGTGCACCTAACCGTGCACGGGTAAAACTCTAACTAACCGACACGCAATCTAATATGTTACAGATACAAGGGCAAACTAGCCCAAACTTTGCATGTAAGGCCGATTCACGTATTTCTTCTATATATATTCTTTAAGTCCATCTTGATCGCGGCCCACCTCTGACTCGGTCAAATTCTGGTGATAACACATGCCCCCCTGGTTTTGGAAATGACATTTCCAAAATCATTATGCTCTTCTTTCGTCGGGTCATGTCGTGGCGAGCGTAACCGCCGCAGAATCTTCCATCATTACGCCTCGCCTCCCGGGCTTCTCTCGTACGAATTGACAATTTCGGCATCACGTCCTCGAGAACCGTCATGGCATTAAATCTCCACTACACTCTCTTTATTTATCCGTGCCAAACGGTTCACCACTCCATCCCCTTGCTCTGCTCTCGTCCACCAACGCCAAAAAACCCTCTTCCCCTGCAGCCATGTCTTCCTCTTCCTCCTCCGCTTCAGGCCTCCCTCTCCAATCGTCGCCGAAGAACAAGGAAGAGGACGATCCTCCGCTCCGGAGCGAACCCCATCTCCTCCGACAAGGAGAAGAAAGAAGGAGAAGCGGAGAGGACCAAGGCCTCCCCTCCGCCAGTGCTCCCGCCGAAGAAGCGCTCCCGCATGCGGGCGGACAGCGAGGACGACGATGACGACGAGGAAGGAGAAGATGAGGAGGAGGAAGATGATTCCTCCTCCTCCGCTGGGTATCCTCCAACGAAGCGCTTCCGCAGCTGGGCGGATAGCGAGGATGATGATGATGACAAGGAGGAGGAGGAAGCTCCGGCCCGACGGCCGGGGCAGCAGCGGCGAGGACTTCTCCGGGAGTAGCGCCGATGGCGACGCCGACGACGACGCTGAGCGAGGACGACAGCTAGTAGAGTAGGACCAGTAGTCCCTTGAGCAATCGGCTCTTCTTTGTTCTTCTTTTGAGAGCCATCGGCTCTTCATTGTAAGAACCGCTCCCTTGATATTAATGAAGAATTGTCCTTAACTTAATTTCTCCGATTTCTTTCATGCCGATTTTCGTCGACTGTTGGCCTAATCCATGCTTAATGACCGATGGCAACGCATCGGATTATCACGATATCTGCTAGACCGTGGCATTCTGCCATCCTCCAAGCTAGCCACTCGCCGATGACGATGGTCATCGGCCGATCTTGAGTAGACCGGCGACTTGCATTTCTTGAGCAGTGTCTCTACACGAGCTCCAGAACCGTCTTGGATGCTCAAGACCGACGACTTCCGTATCGCAACACCACTCCCCGAGACAGATCATGATGTAGGTGCTAGCCGATGCCAACCAAATCGGCTCTCAGAGCATAGAGCACCTCCTAGAGCTAGCTGCTCTCCGAGCCTTAATCAAGGCGAGAAGGTAGCAAAGCCAATCATGTCGCCGTTGGCCTCAAATCATGAGCGTAGCCAGCCGATTTTAACAACATCGGCTCCCCGGAGCGAGAGAACCTTCGGGGTGAGCTGCCCCCGAGCTTCTTCAGTCTACTCCTTGCGCCTTGTTGATTAGATCGGCTCCTTTCCTTCGGTGGATCTGAGGCAACCCACCCTTGGCCTGATCTGCGCATCCACGCTGCTCTTGGCATTGTTTCTTGAAGAGAGGATCCGAGCCCCTAAACCACTCCATTGAGGAGTTCTTCCATCATAGTCTCTCTTCGTGCTCCATTGACCCTCTGACAGTTATACCTCTTGAGTCGATGGCCATGCATCGGCTTTTATATCGTTAAGTCGATGTCTGCTGCATCGGCTGTGCTCAAAATTTTTCGAATTTTTTGAATTTTCTACGGCCGACTTATGCATCGGCCCCCATACTTCAATACCCATCACCAAAGGATGAGACACTTCTACCGCATATCCTCGTGTTTTATCCACCTGGGTGCCCCCCCGAGCCGATTCTGTCAAGAGAATTGATGGTATCGGCTCTGTTGGATAACATGTTGAACCCAGGCAGAATGGATGGTGAGGATAATTTTGGCCGATTGCCGGAATCGGCCTCCACGTTGCTTGCTCGGTGAAGGTTTTGTGAGGTCCCTTCATAAATTTTTTGGGGCCGATCACAAGGATCAGCCTCGCCACGTTTGCTCATTGACGTGCTCTTGCTACTCGTTCGGGCCGGTAGATAAAACCAGCCCAATCTCTCGACTTTATCATGTTGGTGCGCTTGCTCGTCGTCCACCTTGAGTGCATCGTATAATCGTGGAGCACTAAGCTTCGTCGGAAGAACGAGCACCATGTTTGTGCCAGCCGATGTTTCATCATCGGCTTTCCTTTGCTTGGGGCGCCACTCCATTTTCCGTGGACGACCCTCTTCATCCAGGGTTCGCTGAACCTTCGCGGCCAGATCAGGCCTTGCCTTCCTCAATGTATGCAAGTATAACCTTTCGGCTTCCTCCAGGCCGCGCAATCGCTGAACCCTGCGCTTCTGGGAACGGCTGAGTCCATCAGGGCACCACCTTGGCCGGTGGTACATGTCTTCTTCTTCTCCCTCGTCTTCTGAATCTTCGAGATCTTTCAACCGAGGGGACTCAGCTCGTTTGGTTTGTGGCGGGAGAGGCCCTAGGTGCTTGAATACGGACACGTTGGCTGCCTCCTTTTTCTTCTGGTTGCATTCGGGCAATTGCCGATTGTGGGCAATCGGCTCATTCCCGAATCCCAGCGAGTGTCCGAAGAAGGGACAGTCCCGAGTGCCTATCCTCGTCGACTCGCTCCCCCAACTTGTCCTTGGCACGGCGCTCGTGCTCCTCCTCATCACGATCATGCCGACGACGTCTCCCGTCGTCCTCTAGCCGGACGATCTTCTTCATCATCGTCCGTTGTATCGCCGGCGTTGGTCATACTGACTCACATACTTGTTGAGGAGGTGATCAGAGAGAGGTCGTTGATACCTTATGTTTTTCACCTCTCCCTCTGTGACGTAGCGCTTGCCGTCTTGGCGGAGCCGATCGCGTGGAGCGGCTTCCTCTGTATCTTTGCTATGAGAGCAGCTGCCCTCATCTCCGTCCTTACCAGAGTGGTGTCCAGGTCCTACCATGTTGATATTGCACGAGAAATCCGGCTGGCACCCTCCATGGTAAGTATACTCCACCATGTTTACGGCGGGGAAGGGGTGTGTGTCGACCTTCATGGCGTATTGGTTGAAAATCAACCGTCCGTTTTCTATCGCCATTTGGATCTCGCTGCCGCCACACCCTGCAGTCGTTGGTGGTGTGGGTGAACGTGTTATGCCACTTGCAGTATGGCTTTCCGTTCAGCTCTTGCACCGTGGGGATCTTGTGGCCTTCGGGTACCTTTATATGCTTCTCCGTGAGTAAGAGATCAAAAATCTGCTCCGTCTTGGTCACGTCGAAGTCGAACCCTTTTGGAGGGCCTTGTGGCTTCACCCATTTGCAGGTCACGGGGCTCGTCGCTCGAGTCCATTCAGCCACTCGCTACCTCTCGATCTCCCGCAGCACCTTCATCCTCGTCCGCCTCAACCAGGGTCACCGCACGCTTGAATTTGTCCCGGTAAACATCCGGGTGGCGCTGCTCATATGCCGACAGCCTTCGCACCATGTGCGCCAATGAAGGGTAGTCTCGCTTGGGAGGCCACGTCCTTAATCGATGATGAGAGACCCACCACCGCCAACTCGATCGCTTCTTTTTCACTTACATGAGCCGAAAAGCATCGGTTCCTAATGGTCCTGAAGCGTTGGACGTATTCTGACACTGTCTCCCCGCGCTTCTATCGTACTTGTGCTAGATCGGCAATACCAACATCGGAAGCCTCTGAGTGATACTGCTCATGGAACTGCTCTTCCAACTGCTTCCAAGTCCGGATGGAGTTCGGTGGCAGCGATGTGTACCACCCGAAAGCCGATCCCGTGAGGGACTGTGCGAAGAACCTCACACGCAACTCGTCTGATGCTGAGATCGTGCCCAGCTGTGCCAAATATCGGCTCACATGCTCGATGGAGCTGGAACCATCTGATCCACTAAACTTTGTGAAGTCCGGGAGCCGATATTTGGGTGGTAGCGGGATCAGTTCGTAGTCGTTGGGGTACGGCTTGGTGTAGCCGAACGTCTTCCTTTTCGGCATCATGCCGAACCGATCTTTCAGGATTGCACAAATCTGATCCGCTGTGATGGCTGAAGGTGTCGAACCCTGAAGATTCGCCGGGGTGGCATACTTAACCAGCCATGCTTGCTTTTCCGGTTCTAAGCCAACCGCAGGAGCTGGGCTCTGGAGGTTTGTCGGAGTGGCGTACTTAGCTAGCCACGTTTGCTTCTCGAGATCGGCTCCCGACGTTCCTCCCGCCGTTCCGGAGGCCCCCGATGTTGCAGCCTGGTTCGAGAGTGCCCGGGTGTTGCGGTCCAGTACGTATGCGCACGCGTATCCGTGCGGGATCTCCTTGGGTGCCTTAGGTAGGAATTGGTAGTCACTAGGATCACCACCAATCTTGTAGACGACGTATGCCGATGAGTTCGGCAGTTCCGGTGCTGCCCATGCGAACGGGCCGGGGCTGGAGTGGCATCTCGTCCTTTGAAAGTCCCCGCAGCTGGTCCCGACGGAGAATACCGGTGGCTCATGATTTCCTGGACCACGCGCAGAGCGACACGCTCCAAAGTGTTCACCGAGCTCTCGAGTGGCGGTGCAGCGAATGAGCCACCATGTAGTTGATTTCCTGCCGCAGCGACCCGGTGCGTTCTTCCGACGGGCGGACAGGTCCACTCCATCGAGTGCGCCTTCGGGTGTGAAACCCTTCCACCCGACGCCATGGGAGCGGGTTCGGTGGAATGAGCCGATGAGTTCGGCTTCGAGGGTTGCCTTGATCTCGTCATGTTTCTTCTTGAGCTCATCGGGCAGATCCTCGTACTTGACCGGAGTGCCTTCCGCCATCTCGGATGTAGATGGCGATGTTGTGGATGTCGAAGGTTGTCCCACCGGGCGTGCCAGAATGTGTTGACGTCAGAAACCCCCTAGCGGGCAGAGACGGGCAACACAGTAGAGCCGGGAACAACTAGGGCTGCGGCTGGCCCCAGTCCCTCAGAGCGACGGCCCGCAAAGCCTCCTGGTCACACGTCCGATGCTATCGCAAGGGCGTGCCACCTGACCTATACCTGGTCGGGAAGGTGTGGATGATGCCTCGCTTAGTTTCCTGCATGGCATACACGTAAACATTAAATACGAGCCTCGATCGGCTCTCGGGTTATCCCGTGAATCGGCTCAAAGAGCCGATCCACCCATGATTCGAACGAGGTGTCCGAATATATGGTGGTCCTGCTTGATCAAGATAAAGCTAATTAGATCTACGACGATTTAGGGTTTTCACCGCATAATCGGATCATCCTACTCACGATTGGGCCTCGCGCTCGCGCACGGTGACCGTAAGCCGATCCTAGACAGGGCCTAAAAACCAACACGAGGTTGATCCCCGGAAAATCCTTTCTAGGGCTAGCAAACGTCACCCTACACGCCGCTGGATCCTCCAACCCTTTGTAGGGCCTAACTATTGCGGATGTTAAACTAATCCTTGATGAACAAGGAGCAACCGTAACGGATCAGATCTACTAAACTATGATCAAGCGGGGTGCCGCCCCTACACCTAAGATAGGTGTAAGGGCGGCTAGATGTGCAAGGGTTGCATAACGAAAGCATGTAATTCGAAGAACAATGCTAACCCTAACACATCTAAGATAACTACGTTGCTCGCCATCAAAAGGCTTCAAGCACGAGCAACGCATGAACAACGTGGGCAGGCTTGTGCTGCCTAGATCGCAAGATGCGATCTAGGCAACATGGTGCTTACCGGAGAAACCCTCGAGACGAAGGAGTTGGCGATGCGCCGTGATTTGTTTGTGTTGAACGTTGGTTGTTGTTTATTCCATAAACCCTAGATACATATTTGTAGTCCAAGGGACTTTCTAATTCAGGCGTGCACCTAACCGTGCACGGGTAAAACTCTAACTAACCGACACGCAATCTAATATGTTACAGATACAAGGGCAAACTAGCCCAAACTTTGCATGTAAGGCCGATTCACGTATTTCTTCTATATATATTCTTTAAGTCCATCTTGATCGCGGCCCACCTCTGACTCGGTCAAATTCTGGTGATAACAGGTGGGGAACGAGCTGCCAGCGGTTCTCCGGTCTAGCTTAAGAATAATTAATTAGCGAACTTGTTGCTTCTCTCTATGATATTCTCTAAAGACATATATCAGAGCGGCAATATGTGAGTTTTCCTGAAAAATAGACGACCCACTTGTCATTGGCTGCGCAGGCCCCACAAAGCGGCAATATATGATTTTTTTCTCTCTAAATAAGTAGACGATCCCACTTGTCATTGGCTGCGGCAGCCACACAGAGCGACAATATGTGTCTTTTCCTGAAAAATAGACGACCCCACTGGTCATTGGCTGCGGAGGCCCCACAGAGCGGCAATATATGATTTTCTCTAAATAAATAGACGACCCCACTGGTCATTGGCTGCGGCAGCCTACAGAGCGGCAATATATGTCCGTCTTTTCCTGAAAAATAGACGACCCCACTGGTCATTGGCTGCGGAGGCCCCACGGAGCGGCAATATATGAGTTTCTCTAAATAAATAGACGACCCCACTGGTCATTGGCTGCGGCAGCCCCACAGAGCGGCAATATATTTCTTTTCCTGAAAAATAGACGACCCCACTGGTCATTGGCTGCGGCAGCCCTATAGAGCGGCCCCATTTGTCATTGGCAGCACCGCGTATAAAATCATGAAATAAAATGGCCCACACGTCAGCGATAGATGGATGGCTGCTCCGACGTGTCTCCTGACCCTACCCGTCAGCACGAGACGGTCAGGGAGGAGCTGCCCTGTGCGGCCCCACCCGGTCAGACTAACGGTCAAGGCCTCCGACCCGACGGCTACCGGCCGTTCCGAGCACTTGTGCGTGTTTCAAACTAGAGGAGGGGAAAACTGAGGAAAAACTAAGGGACTGGGGAAAACTGAGTACAACTAACGAACCAGGGGCACGAAAATAGAAATCCCATTGCATTAAGTACTGTGCGTAATGTAAACAATACAAATATCGTTAGACAAAGCATTGATGTTTTATCCCTAGTGGCAACAGCACATCCACAACCTTAGAACTTTCTGTCACTGTCCCAGATTCAATGGAGGCATGAACCCACTATCTAGCATAAATACTCCCTCTTGGAGTTACAAGTATCAACTTGGCCAGAGCCTCTACTAGCAACGGAGAGCATGCAAGATCATAAACAACACATATATGATAGATCGATAATCAACTTGACATAGTATTCCATATTCATCAGATCCCAACAAAGACAACATGTAGCATTACAATAAGATGATCTTGATCATGATAGGCAGCTCATAAGATCTAAACATGATGGCACAATAGGAGAAGACAACCATCTAGCTACTGCTATGGACCCATAGTCCAAGGATGAACTACTCACGCATCAGTCCGGAGGCGGGCATGGTGATGTAGAGCACTCCGGTGATGATTCCCCTCTCCGGCAGGGTGCCGAAGGAGATCTTCAGAACCCCCCGAGATGGGGTTGACGGCGGCGGCGTCTCTGGAATTTTTCTCGTATTTTGGCTCTCGGTCCTAGGTTTTCCGAGACGAAGGAATATATAGGAGAAGAGGCAGCGTCGGGGGAGCCAGGGGGCTTCCTCCCCACACATGGGCGCGGCAGGGGGCCTGGCCGCGCCGCCCTATGGGGTGGGCCCCCTGCTGGCCGCCTTTGACTCTTCTTCGATGTTCTGGAATCCTCCGTGGAAAATAGGGCCGTGGGCTTTTGTTTCGTCCAATTTCGAGAATATTTCCTGCGTAAGATTTCTAAAACCAAAAACAGCAGAAAACATGAACTGGCGCTTCGGCATCTTGTTATATGGAGAAGGCCCAACAAGGCAACCCGAAGAAGTAGTCGACTAGGACTCTTGTAAAACCCTAGGCTGGTTGCATATATAAAGCTAGCCAGGGCACCCAAAATAAGGGAGCCAATAGATAGACAGCATAGCTCCACCTATGGCGGCACCCTGTAAACAGATATATGACCATATAGTAGATTGCTAGCGGCACGTAGGGATCCTCCACCGAGGGGACCCGAAGCTGGGTACGTCGTGTGCCTAATCTCGCTCCCGGAATCTCCATCGTCGCTCTCTCCCGAAACCCAAGTCTACAATATGTAGGCATTGCCGAGGTGATCCCTCGTCAATTGACGCCGTCTGTGGGGAATAGCGACGACTGGATTTTATCATCCGGGCGAGATCCATCGAGTTCATCATCCACATCATCATCAAAACGGAGGACGAGGAAAAGAAGAAGATCGGTTTGCGGAAGCAAATACGCCGCATCGTAACTCTCGCCATCAACAACATGTCATCACACGCGGCTTCGTCTTGAGAGGCTGAGCTTACGTCGCGGACTTCAGACGTCGACAACTGACGGAAGTGTCGACGGAAGGCGTAGACCAGGTCCAAACGAAAAGCAATTGGTCTGGCCAGAAAAGGTAACCGTATCGGGTACCGATCAGCACCACATACTTCTATCACACGATTGGAATTTCTTATTATTCAATCTCTTTCTTTGATTGTTATTTTATTCATACTTGGTTCTAATCCCATGCAAGTATACATATATTTTTACGTGTATTTTTGACTGAAATAATGGAGAGTCTAAGAAGAGATTAGAGAAGAATTGCAAACATGTTACCTAGCTACTCATGGATATTAAGAGACCTTCAGAATTTTGAGTTCATCAGAGCACCACCAATGACATCGAAAATCAGAATTTTTCTTCTTCGACTGTTGATCCAATTTTCTTCTGCTGGACTTCGGCATAGACTAGATCACATTTAGCCAGCTTATCCACGTTGGCGCGTTGAGTTCCTTGAGCAACGTATGCGCGGTACCTGATCATATCTTTGCTAGCGCGAGCTCTCGGACTGGAGACGAAAAAGAATCGATCGATGCACCAGATGGTTTCTCCAGATCTCTTGTGATTTGCTGATCTGACGAGACGCCACGGCAACAAAAGACAAGCAACATCAAATTTTCAATTATTTATCCAGCAGTTGAATCAAGTTTCAAGGTGGAATTTATTCATGGGCGGATCAGTCTGGAAAACCCCACGTGACCTTGTTTCTTTTCAAGCTTAAGGCCAGCACGACTCCTACACTATGACCGTACTGTTCTCTTGGAGTTCAAACAAGACACTGACAACCCCGCCGATTTGGCCGATTCGTACATCTGCGGCAAAAGAAGGACGAAAGCATCCGCGCATTGTTTCTGGTTGACATCACGCGACTGTGTCTGCTGCTTCGATTTCTTCTGACCAAAGACCAAACAACATCTCAACTTCGCCGTCACGAACTCATCATCCGACTCAACGAACATCAGGCGCTGCGCAACTATATGGACTACTCTTAGCCAGATGCCGCGCGCCTACATCGACTGTGTTTGTTGCACGAATTGCTTCGGCAACGACTCCGTCACACCTGACAAAAAAGCTAAGTGTTCTTTAGTCAATTATTGTTTACTTTCGCCACACCCGAATACTCGGGGGCTGCGCCATTACATTATTACAGCAAATTTACCCGACATCCGGGGATGCGTCATTAATTTGTTACCGCAAATATACTCGGTTACTTGGTGAATTTCTTTTCTTCGGCTCATTGGAATTAGCTTTTTCGGCTCAGTAAAATTATTTTCTTCGGCTCAGTGGAATTGTTTTCTTCGACTTAGTGGTCTTATCTTCTTCGGCTCAGTGGATTTATTTTCTTTGGATTAATGTATTGGTTCTCTTTGGGTTATTATTGGTTCACTTATACAATATTACCCGATGCGTTTCCGGGTCAATGGATTCATCTTCTATGGTTATTACTGGAACTATTTTTTCCGGGTCAATGGATTCATCCTCTATGATATCAGCGGATTCATCTTCTATGGTTATTACTGGATTCTTCGGGTCAATGGATTCATCCTCTATGATATCGGCGGATTCATCTTCAATATATGATTTATATTTGATGGTGTAATCTTTAATATGGATTCATCTCAAGTACTTCATCTCGGACTTCATCTTCAGTATTTCATCCTTAATGGCCTTCTTTCGGTGACACGGATAATACTCGGGGGCTCGACAACAACTTTGCCCCGAGTAACAACTGTGACATGGCGTCTAAGCAACAATCATGACATCACCCCAGCAGTGCTCGGGGGCTCGGCTATCTCTTCATCAACAATTTGGTGGTATCCACTTTCGCTAATTCGGTGGTTTCTACTTCGGCTCAACATTTTCGCTGCACTCGAAGACCTCATCGCGCATCGACTCCGTCGTGCCCAATAAGCTAAGTGTTCCTTTATTTCACATAATGTTGATTATCATTTAATTTCGCCGCACCCGTTGCTTGGGGGCTACGCGGCATATATTCACTTTACATATCATCGAATCCGAGCATCTGACACCGCATGCGAAAAGAGAGTCAAGGAAAAGATAGAAAAAGTTTGTTTATTTGTGCAGGAGATAGCAAATTTCAAAGTATATAAGAGAGAACCCGACGAAATTGTCTAGAGGGAGAACTCGACGAAATTGTCTTCAAGAAAGAACAGGACCCGACGAAAAATTATCCTCAAGGAGGACCCGAAGAATTGTCCTCAGGGTGGACCCGAAGAACTATCCTCAAGGAGGACCCGAAGAATTATCTTCAAGGAGGACCCGAAAAATTATCCTCAAGGAGGACCCGAAGAATTGTCCTCAGGGATGATCCGAAGAATTGTCCTCGAGGAGGACCCGAAGAAATTTTCTTCAAGGAGGAACTCGATGAAATTTTCATCAAGGAGGAACCTAAAAAAAAAGGTGGACAAATCTTCGGGTCCATTGACTCGTCATATTGTTCCGAGCAAGAGCATCGGTGATGTACCCGACAATATAGAAGAACCAATATATTCGGCTGTTTCATTAAGCCCGAGAGAAAAATAGAAGATCCCGCAAAATGGGTCATTGCATCAGCCAAACAAGGCACTTGACAAAATATTCTCAGAGCACCAAAGTCGCGAATAATCTCTGAATGGCGCAAAACTCTGCGAAGGTAAGACCCCGGGTCCGTCCTGAGCGGCGTGGCACCGTCTCTGACGTCGGTTTGCTACTTTTTTCCGTATCAACAGATACGAAGAAAATCCTAACGGACGCGTTAGGTACCCGATAAAACATGACTGGGACTCGACACATGGTAAGACCTTAAGCGGCACATGTCGAGTTAACACCAGTATCCCGAGATCATGTCCAGGGACGTGATCTTGAAGTAGGTTCTTGCGGGATTGCCACAAGAGCAGTTAACTGGTACCTGATCCGTCAGATGAACCAGCCCCATTTACCATTATCCCTGAACAACATAGATAGCAACGGCCTGGAGTCAATAAAACGAGGGGCTGCGCTGAGAAATATAGTCAAGTTCTTTATCGAGTAGTACAACTTGAGTCTATGCCCAGGTGCAAGCACCTGCCCATAGGCTCGGGGGCTACTCTTATCGAGAGTATTGTTCACCCTCCCGATAAGATACAAGAAAGAGGAAAAATTGTGGTGTCGATTAAAAGCAAGTTGAGCCTACACCCAAGTGCAAACACTTGGCTGTAGCCTCGGGGGCTACTCCCATCGGGAGCGCTGGCCGCGCACCCGATAGAAAAATAACTTCAACAACATTTATGACAATCAAGGTTTGTAGACTCAACTCGATTCTACGACTCGAGTGGAGCCTACTCCCATCGGGAGCACATGGATTTCATCAAGTCCTCCAGAAATATAGTTAAGTTCTTCATCGAGTAGTACAACTTGAGTCTATGCCTAAGTGCAAGCACTTACTCATAGACTCGGGGCTACTCCCATCGGAGCGCTCGTCGCGCACCCGATAGAAAAATAATTTCAAGAATCATCGACATCATCTACGCTACACATGATCTACGACATGGACCTCGCCTTGTATTTTCTTCGACTTCGGAGATGATTATGCATGGAGTCTCTACGCAAGTCTTCGACTTCCCTAGACACTCGGGGGATACTGACATGGGTATACCCTTCGGGTACCCATTATTGGTATACCTGGATCGGCTCGGCCCAATATGGAGAAGGCCCAACAAGGCAACCCGAAGAAGTAGTCGACTAGGACTCTTGTAAAACCCTAGGCTGGTTGCATATATAAAGCTAGCCAGGGCACCCGAAATAAGGGAGCCAATAGATAGACAGCATAGCTCCGCCTATGGCGGCACCCTGTAAACAGATATATGATCATATAGTAGATTGCTAGCAGCACGTAGGGATCCTCCACCGAGGGGACCCGAAGCTGGGTACGTCGTGTGCCTAATCTCGCTCCCGGAATCTCCATCGTCGCTCTCTCCCGAAACCCAAGTCTACAACATGTAGGCATTGCCGAGGTGATCCCTCGTCAACCCGAAAATGCATCAAAATGATATAAATGTAGGGATTCGTAGCATAGAAAACAAAAATTTCCTACCGCGAGAACGCAATCCAAGCCAAGATGCAATCTAGAAGATGGGAGCAACGAGGGGATGAACGAGACTAACCCTTGAAGATTTCCAAAGCCTACAAGAGGAGGCTCTCGTTGCTGCGGTAGACGATCACTTGCCGCTTTCAAAAGCGCGTAGAAGATCTTGACGGTGCCACAATCGGGCAGCACCTCCGTACTCGGTCACACGTTCGGTGTTGATGAAGATGACGTCCTTCTCCCCGTTCCAGCGGGCAGCGGAAGTAGTAGATCCTCCTTGGAATCCCGGCAGCACGACGGCGTGGTGGCGGTGGTGGTGGAGAACTCCGGCAGGGCTTCGCCTATGCGCTGTGGGAGTTTGTATGTGGAGGAGGGGAGGCTAGGGTTTGGGGAGAGGGGTCTATGGGCGCCGGCCTCAAGGGGGCAGGGGTGGTGCGGCCAAGCCATGGGCTGCCCCTCTCCCTCTCCTCCTCATTATATAGGTGGAACCCCAAGGGTTTGCCCAAAGTCTTCGAATAAGACCCCAACAGAAAAACTGCCTTATGGACGAAACCTAGAGGGACAGGGACTCTCCCCTTCCCTCTTTTCTTGGCCGGCCAAGGAGGTGGAATCCACCATGGACTCCACCGTCCTACTTGGTTGGCTGGTTAGGGTTTGTGGAGTCCCTCCGGGACTCCTCCTTCCATAGTGATTTATTCCGGATAATTCTAGAAACCACCTTCCATAAATTCACCGGATCATTTCCAAATTTGGAATATGACTTCCTATATATGAATCTTATTCTCCGGACCATTCCGGAACTCCTCGTGATGTCCTGGATCCCATCCGAGACTCCGAACAAAACTTCGAACTCCATTCCATATTTCCATATCTACTTAAACGACATCAAACCTTAAGTGTGTCACCCTACGGTTCGCGAACTATGTAGACATGGTTGAGACTTCTCTCCGACCAATAACCAATAGCGGGATCTGGAGATCCATAATGGCTCCCACATATTCAACGATGACTTTAGTGATCGATTGAACCATTTACATACGATACCGATTCCTTTTGTCACGCGATATTTTACTTGTCCGAGGTTTGATCATCGGTATCTCTATACCTTGTTCAACCTCGTCTCCTGACAAGTACTCTTTACTCGTACCGTGATATGTCATCTCTTATGAACCATTCATATGCTTGCAAGCTAATTTAGACGGTATTTCACCGAGAGGGCCCAGAGTATATCTATCCGTCATCGGGATGGACAAATCCCACTGTTGATCCATATGCCTCAACTCATACTTTCCAAATACTTAATCCCACCTTTATAACCACCCATTTACGCAGTGGTGTTTGATGTAATCAAAGTACCCTTCCGGCATAAGTGATTTAATATGATCTCATGGTCGAAAGGACTAGGTAACTATGTATCGAAAGCTTATAGCAAATATAACTTAATGACGTGATCATATGCTATGCTTAATTGGGTGTGTCCATTACATCATTCATATAATGACATAACCTTGTTATTAATAACATCCAATGTTCATGATCATGAAACTATGATCATCTATTAATCAACAAGCTAGTTATACAAGAGGCTTTACTAGGGACTCCTTGTTGTTCACATAACACACATGTATCAATGTTTCGGTTAATACAATTATAGCATGGTATGTAAACATTATCATAAACTCAAAGATATATTATAATAACCATTTTATTATTGCCTCTTGGGCATATCTCCAACAGTCCCCCACTTGCACTAGAGTCAATAATCTAGTTTACATATGTAAAGATATAACACCTTGGCCTTCCGGTGCTTTATCATGTTTTGCTCACGGGAGAGGTTTTAGTCAACGGATCTGACACGCTCAAAAACGTATGTAGTTTGCAATTCATTTGCGTCTCAACGCATCACTTATTTTCCAAATGAGTCGGCATTATTCTTATATGTTCAGTCCTCTGGTGGAACCTTAATTCCGCGGTCTGTAATATGTCACTAATATTGTCATACACAATATAGCTTCAAAGTTCTGACACTATCGGAACTACACCAAGTTCTCAAAGAACCTCTTAACTTAACATCCTCAGTCATTGTCAAAACAATGACATACTCTGCCTTTGTTTGTAGAATCCGTCACAATATTTTAGAACTCTTCTAAATCTAGCATAGACAACTTCTTAGCTCATTGTGCTACCTTTTAATCAACACTTAGCCTAATTGAGATTTGAAATTCATTTTTATATGTGACCAAACTAATATCGGTGCAACAACTTACAGCGATTTGTTTGTCATTTTTCCATACAAAAAAAAATATATCCTTGGTTCTTCTTAAGTACTCAAGAATATTCTTACTTGTTTTCAATGATTATCATATGAATCATTCTGGTACATGCTCATAACATTTTTAGAGCACAGGACATCTGATTGTGTACATTTTATTCGTGATCTATAATCACTCATGTGTTTTTACTCATTGAGTGTCAGACACACTCAAGTCTTGTTAAACTTTCACATGACAGGAACATTTTCTTAATATTTCTATATTGAACTACTTCAATATCCATTCTATGTACTTTGACTTAAACTTTATTATGTGTTTCAATCTATCTTCATAGATCTTGACACTAAATTTGTTTCAGTCCATATCCTTTCATTGAAGTTAATTTCTCAATGAAACCTTTTTAATCAAGTATATAATTTACTGTAGGATAACGTTGCATAGAAAACAAAAATTTTCCTACCGCAAACACGCAATCCAAGCCAAGATGCAATCTAGAAGACGGTAGCAACGAGGGAGTATCGAGTCTCACCCTTGAAGAGATTCCAAAGCCTACAAGATGAGGCTCTTGTTGCTGCGGTAGACGTTCACTTGCCGCTTGCAAAAGCGCGTAGAAGATCTTGATCACGATCGGTTCCGGCGCCACGAACGGGCAGCACCTTCGTACTCGATCACACGTTCGGTTGTTGATGAAGACGACGTCCACCTCCCCGTTGCAGCGGGCAGCGGAAGTAGTAGCTCCTCTTGAATCCGACAGCACGACGGCGTGGTGTCGGTGGCGGTGGAGAACTCCGGCGGAGCTTCGCTAAAGCTACGCGGGAAATATGGAGGAGAGGGGGGCGGCTAGGGTTTGGGAGGGGGTGGCCGGCCTCAAAGGGGTGCGGCCAACTTGTGGTCTTGGTGTGGCCGGCCCCCTCCCCTATGCCCCTCATTATATAGGTGGAACCCCAAGTGTTGCTATCCAAGTCTTCGAATAAGACCCGAACCAAAAACCTTCCATATATGGAGGGGAAACCTAGCCAAGCTAGGACTCCCACTAGAGGTGGGAGTTCCACCTCCCATATGGGGGTGGCCGGCCCCCTAAGGGGAGTCCACTTGGGACTCCTCCCCCACTAGGGTTGGCCGGCCATGGAGGTGGAGTCCCATGTTGACTCCACCTTCCTTGGTGGTTTCTTCCAGACTTTTCTAGAACCTTCTAGAACCTTCTGTTGGGGGGATGACCCCCGGTATGCCAAAGGCATGCTAATCCGGATGGTTTGAGCCATCAAGATACCGGTTTAATGTTCGTACCGGAACATAGAGATAAGAAATTAGCTAAGTGAGGCTAAGCCGGTATCCCCAAGAGGGGTATGCCGGAACCGGATAAGAAGATACCGGGCTACCGGAAGGAGGAACATGTCGGCAGGACTGGTCAAAGATTCTCTCCAAAGCTAGAAGACAAGGATGAGCTAAGCAAAGTAGCTTTAAACGAAGGGCTGACGATAAAGAGAA
Organism: Lolium rigidum; assembly: GCF_022539505.1. Taxonomy (NCBI): domain Eukaryota; kingdom Viridiplantae; phylum Streptophyta; class Magnoliopsida; order Poales; family Poaceae; genus Lolium; species Lolium rigidum. The sequence goes on along the minus strand of NC_061512.1, from coordinate 229,849,504 downwards.
GGATGACGGTAAAAGAAGCCGGAGGACGTCGAGCATCCACGATTAAAGAGGACTCCGGTGTCATCTATGATTAAAGTAGCTTTATAAAGTAGTTTGTCTAGTCAAAGATGCCATTAGGATTTCTTGCCCTGTAAGCCACCCTCTCCCCTATATAAGGAGAGGGGGCAGCCCTTCTCACGGGCACGCACGAAGAGAGCTAGGGTTAGAAGAACACTTGTACTGAGAAACTTGTAACTCAGTTGAGATCAATAAAGAAGATGATCTAGAGCGAGTTCTTCCTTATGTCTTTCTTCTTCAACCTCTAGCCTTGGCTAAGTTCTTGAGGAAACCATCCGGAAGTTCATCCCATCTAATCACAAACCCTCCCCAGAATCCTCTTGCGTCCATTCGGCCCCAACCTAAGCCATCCTATGGCATCTGTTTGTTCACCACGACGACAGTTGGCGCCCACCGTGGGGCATGAAGTGGCGCTTGCTGGAGTACATATTCGGGCGGGCATCCTCGAGGTCGCCGGAGAGCGGACAGTGTCTACGCTCGTCCAGCGCTTCTACTCCATCGACTTCATCAACGACAACGCGGGCTGCTTCGCTAACGGCGGCATCTTCCCCAAGAACGGCCGCATCATCGAGTTCGGCAGCCACCGCGTCTACTTCGGCACCGTCCCGTGCGCCGGCGCCTCTCGCCGGTGCTGGTGGCACCGGACCCGCCAAGGTGGCTGCAGTGCTGGCCGCGCCACCGGCAGCGTCGAGGTGATGATGGCTGGCGCAGCCGCGCGGGCAAGGAGGCTGCGGATGAAGTTGCCTGGTCGTGCGGCTTCGACCCGTGCGGCCAAGCCACCGCCGGAGCGCGACACCGGCGCACCGGGAGCGTCTTCCGCACCACCGGCAACACCTCTCCAAGCGGCGATGAACGTGCTGGCAACGCCCATCGCGCAGAACATCGACCCGGCAGCGGCTCAGGCGGAGCTGGAGGCGCAACGCCCGAAGCTGCTCGCGCGAACGGCGCCGACAGCGTCCGGGCGCAGCGCGCGCTGAACCTAACCCTACGTGAGTACAACGCTGCCCATGGCTTTGCTTCGTTAGCGCTCATGCTGCTAGGATACCGGAGAACCGGCTTAAGGCTCGCAATCTAGATCAGGATTTGCGTAAGGAAGTTCTTACCGGCAAGAGTACCTCGCACATACGCTAGCATCGTAGAGAAACCTAAGTACGATGAGCCTGGATAAAACCATAAAAGCTGCTAAGGCTGCTGTAGATGCTGTGTGATTCGCTACCGGAGATGCTTTGGCAAAACAACAAGAGCGTGTCGGAGAGCTGCTAGATATCGTAGAGCAGCAGAACGCCGAGCAGGCTGGCTAAGGCTGAACAAGGCTATGGCCTCAAGATCCGCGCGTTCGACAAAAAATGCCGGAAGCAAGTCCCATGGGCAGGCCTCGTCCCCCATCCGGACGAGAAGAGAAAAGAGGTGAACGCATAGCGAGATGACCGTAGTGCGATCCGGTCCTTGCCGGTAAACAACAAGCCGGGCAACACGATGCCGGTAGAAAAAGCCAAGGGCGGATCGAGGCTACGCCAAAGGAGGCTATGCCGGAAACAATCATGCCTGGTAGACACGAAACCGGGCAAAACTATCCGACTGCAAGGGCAGCGTATGATGATGAGGAGATGCCTCCACCGAGGTACCGGCAGGCAAGGGCCGCGGTACCGGAACGTTACGATGAAGGCGATTCAACAAGACTCACCGCTACCGGAAACCTTTGGGAGGGCGGTTGGGAGAAAGAAACATTGCAGGAACGGGATGCGAGAGCACCGTCTGGACAGAGTGTACTGTCACGAAGTGGTTGAGCAGAGGGTCCTCCGGGTCCAAAGTGCTTTGGCCCAAGGATCATGAAAGAGCAACCACCGGTTCAGCAACTTTCAGTTGCCTCGTGACACCAAAACATACGATGATACCACTAAGCCGGAAGAGCTGGCTTCGCGGATTACGTGGCCGCGGTATATCGTTCTGGCGGCTGGAGGAGTCATAGCGGAGGAGGAGGCCGGGCGTTGGGCCGTGAAGGGATCGTGCCGACGTTCTACGTAGGGCCAGGCCAGAATGCCGGCTGAATAGCTATCGGAAGGAAGCATAAATGGCTGGTTGGACTTTGAGGAAGCTTTTGTGAGCAACTTCGGCGAGCACCTCTGAGGAAGGCCAAACAGGCCTCGAGCAGCTGCGCTTTGTGCGTGCCGACGCCGCAGAAACAGACCGGGATTACCTGACCGGGTGGAACTCCACTAGAAACTCTTGCGGAAGGAGTGATAGAAGCACTGAGCCATCAGCTTGGTTTAGCCAAGGATCGCGGCGAGGGATCGCCTTTGTGGCAAAGAGCTGCGGAGGAACATGCCAGCAACGTTGGCGGAGATGATGCGATTGTGGCGGATAACTATGCGTTGGGAGACCCAATGCAGCCGCGATACAAGGCTGAGCGCGGAACAATCAAACCCGCCTCGACGGCAATACAGGATATCAGGAACAACAAAGGAGGAAGATTTCCGGATCAGAAAGGTATGTGCTCCATGACAAGATTGCTTTGCTGTGCAGGAAAACTCGATGCCAGTGGCGGCCAGGAGCAAAGAACGGATCGCAGCCATGGGCAGGTCCTAAAGCGAGTGGGTGAAAAAGAAACCACGGGGCCAGAAAAAGAGCTGGCAAGAACCACGAAATACACCATGGAAGCTGCCATGGATCAACCTTGCAGTGTGGCTGCGCAGAATCCGGCTCACCGTCGAACCACTTGACAAAAGATTGTACCTGGACCAAGTACTTGATGCAAAAGGAGCGGTAAAAGACACCCAAGGACAAGGGGCAATGCAATGATGCCAGCCACGAGATATGCGCGTCGGCGACAGCTACCACCACCACCACCGCTTACGGAACAAGCGCCTTGCCGGTACACCCTCGACAAAACAGGCAGCAGTATCAGCAAGTCAATCAGGTGGGGAGCGGGCCACGACCAACCGCCTCGCAAGCACCTTGCAGGCGGAACATTTACGAGGACCGGATGTGTCTGTGTGTCGTGTTCGTCACGAGCCAGACGGACAAGCAAAGCCTGCGCCGTCGTTCCATGGAGTTGAAGCGGTGATGCCGGCAGTGCCAAAGTACATGCCGTGTGGTGAGATCAGGAACTCCATGGTCATACGGGATCACCCTAAAATCATCTGAGAACCGGGTGGCTACGGCTCTCAGTGGTGGACCCAATCATGAAAGGAGCCAACGACTCGCGTCAAGTTCAGCAAGGTGCTGATGAGACAATGGGAGCGGCATAAACATAATGTACAAGCACACCATGCATACAGCTGGGCATAACAGAAAACATGCTTCGGCCAACTCACACGACGTTCCATGGGATCGTTCAGGGTTGTCCTGCGCATCGGTTGGAAAGGTCCGGGTTGGATGTGTCGTTTGGAGGGCGTGACAATTACCGGGTTGAAAACCTACGAGTTCGAAGTGGTGGACTTAGAGATAGTCATGTACCATTGCTGGGGGAGACCGGCAGACTGGCGGCCTTCATGGCCTCGACCCACACGGCGTATCTCAAGATGAAGATCTCGGCACCTACGTGGACCCTTGGTTGTGGTGGGAAACTACAAAGTCTCCATTGGAAGCTGACATCTGCCGGATCGAACCTAAGCGGAATGCAGCTGGTGATCGCGAGAGGAAAAAAAGAAGGATGCAAACCGCGATTCGTATGGCTCGAGTCTTCCGGTTAGGCTTGGCGGCAATGAGTTGCAAATACGAGCGCTCCGGCGTTCAAACCGACAAAGAAACAAAGGACATCGTGCTGGACCGGCTTTCCACTCGGCGTACCGTTCGTATGGAGTGCTGGTCTCGGTGAGGCATAGGAAGCGCGCTCAGTCAGACTTCCTCAGTGAGAATCGAGATATCTTTGCACGGTCTCTTGATGACTTGGTAGGTGTTAGGAGGCTGTGTCGAGCACTCTCTGAACGTTCGGAAGGATGCCAAACGGTGCGACAACCAGCGCTTCCATGGTTATGCTGAAAGATAGGAGGAAGATTATTGGAGAGAGAGGTGACGAAGATGTTAGTTGCCGGTTTCATTGTGGAGTCACGCATCTATGGAGTGGTCTGGCCAATCCGGTGATGGTCGAAAAGAAGAAAGATGAGAACACGGAGGCCAAAGCTCCAAGGTGTGGCGCATGTGCATCAGACTACACCAACCTCAGCAAGGCTTGCCCAAGAGATCCTTTTCCTCTGCACGGATCGATCAAGTGATTGATTCATTCTTGCAGGTGTGAGTTGTTGTCTTTCCTGGATGCATATTCCGGTTTCCACCAAATCCCCTTGAAAAGGGAAGATCAAATAAAGTTGCGTTCATTACCCTTGCACGGGCTTATTGCTATATCACTTATGCCTTTTGGTTCTGCTTAGTGGCTGGTGCAGCGTACCAGCGTTGTATGCTAAAAATGCTTGTTTGATCAAATCGGAAAGAGATGTGCGAAGGTGTATGTGGATGACATCGTGATAAAAACTAAGGTAAAGATACCCTAATTGGCGATGCAAATATCCGGCAAACGTTCGATAACTCTAAGAAGGTTCGGATGAAACTCCAATCCCGGCAAAATGTACTTTCGGTGTCCATACTTGGGCAAGCTGCTTGGGTTTCCTCGTCTCGAGTCGGGGCATTGAGGTCAATCAGGTAAAGATCAAGGACAATTGAGAGAATGGCGATACCGCGAGGATCTGAAGGACATACAAAGTTTACCGGAAGCTTAGCATCGCTAAGCCGGTTCATAAGCTGAGTTAGGAGAAGGCCTTGCCGCTCTATGCTTTAATGAGAAAATCACGATAAATTCAGTACGGACCCCTCGAGATCGGGCGCGGCGTTCAGGGAGCTAGAAAGCGATGCTAGCTACACGCGCCGATATTGGCTTCGCCGTTGGAAAGAAGGCCGATGTTGCTATACATAGCAGCAACCAACCGGGTCGTGAGTGTTGTTGTGGTAGTAGAGAGAGAGAAGAGGAAGGAAAAACCGTCGGAGGACCGGTATACTACCTGAGCGAGGTGCTCTCCCTCTCAAAGCAAAACTACCCGCACTTCCGGAAAATGACCTATAGGGCGTGTTCATGGCCGCCACAAAGCTCAAGCACTACTTTGAGGAACATCCTATGAAGGTGGTAGAAGTGAAGCACCCATCTCCGATATCATGTGCAACAAGAGATGCCCCAAGCGGCAGGATTGCGAAATGGGCTAGTACTGAGATATCGCCGTATGTACCGGTGTACGAGAAGAGACGCCATCAGATCCCATAAGCTTTAGGCTGATTTCTTGGTCGATTGGGCGGAAATGCAGTACAAGCCCCGGATCAAAGACTGGAATCTTTTGGAAGATGCACTTTTGACGGGATCCAAGCTCAAGGAGGGTCTAGGTGCCGGTGTGGACTGCTAACCTCGCCAAAGGAGATCATCTCCGGGTATGTCTTACAAGAGGCACATTTCGGGGCATCAAACAATGTCTACTTGAATACGAGGCCTTGATCCACGGGCTTAAGGTCGCAAAAGAAATCGGTGCACACCGGATCATTTTGCTATGGAGACTCGGATCTTGG
>NC_061512.1:229807465-229843800 GCF_022539505.1 Lolium rigidum | reverse complement strand
TTAACAACTCGCTCCTATAGTTGAACCTCCTGATTGGAATTTACCTTTTGAAATTATGTGTGATGCTAGTGATTTTGCTGTAGGCGCTGTTCTTGGACAGCGAGTAGATAAAAAATTAAATGTTATTCATTATGCTAGCAAGACTCTTGATGTTGCTCAAAGAAATTATGCTACTACTGAAAAAGAATTGTTAGCTGTAGTCTTTGCTTGTGATAAATTTAGATCTTATATTGTTGATTCAAAAGTTACGATTCATACTGATCATGCTGCAATTAGATACCTTATGACAAAGAAAGATGCTAAGCCGAGGCTTATTAGATGGGTACTTCTTTTGCAAGAATTTGATTTACATATTGTAGATAGGAAAGGTGCTGATAATCCCGTTGCTGATAATTTGTCTAGATTGGAAAATATTGCTTATGATCCTCGTTCCTGTTAATGATAGTTTTCCAAATGAACAATTGGCTGTAATAAAGGTGAGCTCGCGAGACAGATCCTTGGTATGCTCGATTATGCTAACTTTATTGTTTCCAAGTACTTGCCTCCAACCTTTTCAGCTCAGCAGAGGAGGAAATTCTTTTATGACTTGAGGCATTATTTCCGGGATGACCCACACTTATATAAAGAAGGAGTGGATGGTATTATGCGAAGGTGTGTTCCCGAATATGAACAACAAGAGATATTGAGTAAATGTCATGGCAGGTGCTTATGGAGGACATCACGCTGAAGATAGAACCGCGCAAAAGGTTCTACAATCAGGTTTTTATTGGCCAACTCTCTTCAAAGATGCAAGGAAGTTTATTTTATCTTGTGATGAATGTCAAAGGGTTGGTAATATCTCCAGCACGCAATGAAATGCCTATGAATTATACTCTTGTTATTGAACCGTTTGATTGTTGGGGATTTGACTTCATGGGACCTTTTCCCTCTTCAAAAGGTAACACTCATATACTTGTTGCTGTTGATTATGTTACTAAATGGGTGGAAGCCATACCTACAAAAAGTGCTGATGGTGAGACCTCTTTAAAAATGCTTTTAGATATTATTTTTCCTAGATTTGGAGTACCCAGATATATTATGACTGATGGAGGTTCTCATTTTATTCATGGAGGTTTTAGAAAAACTCTTGCTAAGTATGGTATTAATCATAGAATTGCTTCCGCTTATCACCCTCAAAGTAGTGGTCAAGTAGAACTATCAAATAGAGAAATTAAATCTATCTTGCAGAAAACCGTTAGTAAATCTAGAAAGAATTGGGCTAGTAAATTGAAAGACGCACTATGGGCTTATAGAACTGCTTATAAAAACCCCATGGGAATGTCACCTTATAAAATGGTTTATGGAAAAGCTTGTCATTTACCTTTAGAACTAGAACACAAAGCTTATCGGGCTGTTAGAGAATTAAATAAAGATCCTAAACTTGCCGGTGATAAGAGGTTGCTACAATTAAGTTCTCTAGATGAATGGAGAAGTGAAGCTTATGAAAATGCTAAACTCTTTAAAGAAAAAGTTAAAAAATGGCATGATAGAAGGATCATCAAAAGAGAGTTTAATATTGGGGATAAAGTCCTATTGTATCGGTCTCGTCTCGGATTCTTTGCAGGGAAATTACTCTCGAAATGGGAAGGACCATATGTTGTTGAGGAGGTGTATCGTTCAGGAGCAATTAAAATTAGCTCTCTCCAAGGCAATGCTACGCAAGTGGTGAATGGACAAAGACTCAAGCATTATATCTCGGGTGATTCTTATAATGTTGATGTTGATATTATTCGAGTGGAAACACTGGAGGCTTTCATCAAGGGACAAATTGACAGTCCGCCAGAACTCAACTTTGAATAGGTAACAAGATCGGTAATGAAAAGTTCGCGATTTACTTTCCGAACATTATTTTTGTTGTTTTTGGAAAATATGAAAAATTACGAGTTCGAAACGGAGTGGAAAGGACGCACGAGGGCGTGCCACCATAGGCCGGCGCGGCCCGACCTCGGGCCCGCGCCGACCTATGGTCTGGCCGCCTCGTCGCCCCTTTCCGACTCTAGTTCGATCTGGTACTTTCCGTTTGTTCTGAAAATTTTTATTATAAAATCCCCCGGACCCCTGGAGGTCCGTATATCGTTTTCTCGACGTGTTTTGTTTCGAGCTGTTTCTGCCAGGATCTGTTTTCAGTTTAGAGGCACCATGGTCTCCAAGAACAAGGGCAAGGGGCTTTCGGAGGAAGAAGTGAAGGAGGTGCCATCGAGACAAGATCAGCAAGCCGGAGGGAGCAAGCAAATCTTGGTGGGATCTGTTGACACTCAACGTTCTTTTTCTCATAACTTGCAGGGACCTCTACCACCCGCTCTTAGCCTCGACTCCTTCCCCATGATGGAAGAAGTTCTACGGATTACTGATGAGTTTTGTGATCAATATCGGGCTCTAAGAAGAGAGGTGGAGATACTCCAGGAGGAGAATTGTCGTCTCCGAAGAATGATTGAATACCACTCGATTCGCATCACAAGGTCGTCATCGCCAACCTCAGATAACAATGAATCTCTTCGAATCTTAGTGCAGAATTGTCAAGCTGAGAAACTGAAGTTGAAGGAGTTTATTAAGAAGCGCGGGAAGAGTTCATCACCACCATCACCAAAGGAGTAATCCATCATCGGTATTGGCATCCCCTTGGTTTGTTCCAAGCTTGGGGGAGTGCCGCGGTATCACATTATCATTACCTTTTACTTTTTACTATCAAGTAGTGTCATATCATGAGTAGGGAAGTTGTCGTATGAGATGGGTTGCAGTATGGAAGTATCTCTCCTTTAGTTTGTCTATGTATCCCTTGGTGTGAGTTATCGTTATGGAATATTAATGAGAAGTCTTATCATTTACGTATTGCACACCTTATTTTAGTTTGCAATTTCTACTATATGATTGATCTTGATTTTAGTATTGGTACCACTTTGGGAGCATTGAGTTAATCTATTTGGTTTTGGCAAACTTAGCAATGGTCAATAGCAACAACACTTTGAGTTTTAGAAGAATAGAGGAAATACATGTAGAAGATATTATTATCTTTCTTACCAGATCTTAGCTTAGTATTCTAAAGTTAAAACTGTTTGTGCTTACAAGTAAGATGCATGATTGTTTCTATCACATGTATATTTGTTTGTTTCCCTCAACTCTTATGCTTGCTAATTAACCTTGCTAGCCAAAGACTCGTACCTGAGAGGGAATACTTCTCGTGCATCCAAACCTGAACCCAAACCTATGCCATTTGTGTCCACCATACCTACCTACTGCATGGTATTGTTTGCCATTCCAAGTAAATACTTCATGTGCTACCTTTAAATAATTCAAAACTTATTACTTCTTATTTGTGTCAATGTTTTATAGCTCATGAGGAAGTATGTGGTGTTTTATCTTTCGATCTTGTTAGGCAACCTCCACTAAAGGACTAGTGGCTTCATCCACTTATCCTATAATTTTGCAATAAGAGCTGGCAACGGGGTTCCCAGCCCCAATTAATCAACTTTCATTAATAATTCTCTTCACATGTTTTGCTCTGATTCATCAGCAAGCAACTTAATTTTGCAATAGACACTCCTCCATGGTATGAGATTGTTGGAAGGCACCCGAGGATTCGGTTAGCCATGGCTTGTGTAAGCAAAGGTTGGGGGAGTGTCACCCTTAAATAAACTAAAATACATGTGTAAACAAAAGAGAAGAGGGATGATCTACCTTGCCGGTAGAGATAACGTCCTTCATGGGAGCCGCTCTTTGGAGGTTCTGTTTGGCAAGGGGGTTAGAGTACCCGCTACCAGTCGTTGACAACAACAAACACCTCTCAAAACTTTACTTTTATTCTCTTTATATGATTTCAAAACTCGAAAAAGCTCTAGCACATGATTTAATCTCTGCTTCCCTCTGTGAAGGGCCTGTCTTTTACTTTATGTTGAGTCGATAAACCTATTTCCCTCCATCTCAAGCAAGCATTTGAGTTGTTGTGATCAAACTATTATATTGTGATTTGCTTCATCATGTCTTTACTCTTTCTTGTTTAGTACAAGTTTTACCTGAATGAATATAGCTTTGAAAGCCATCAATGATTAGTATAATTGAGTATGCAAGTTTACCATAAGCTTTATTATAAGAGCGCTGCTCAATAGATAAGTATAATCTGTTAACTGTTCTCTGACCAAGAACAAAGTTTGCCATCACCAATTATGATTCCTTATGCACCTTTATTTGTGATTACCTTATACTTGCTTCAAGTTGAATTATATGAGGAAGTTGTTTACTATAATGTCTTGTGTGAATGAATATGATGCTTCTCGTCCGTATTTTATTTATCGACTCTTCACTCCATAAACATGTGGACCTGTTTACAGAGTTCAGTTTCGCTTGGGGACAAGCGAAGTCTAAGCTTGGGGGAGTTGATACGTCCAAATTGCATCACTATTTTATATCATAATTTGCTGTTATTCATTGATATATTTCATATTGGGACACAATACTTATGTTATTTCATCTATTTTGCATGTTTCATGATTATTTGGGGATCAAGCACCGGAGCCAGGATTCTGCTGGAAAAAGCACCGTCAGAATGCAATATTTCGGAAGATCAAGCTGTGGAAGGGAGTTTTACCAAAAATCCTATTTTTCCGGATGACGAAGGAAGCCGGAAGGAGGGGCCGGAGGACCCGGGGTGGGCCCACACCCTAGGGCGGCGCGGCCCATGCCCTGGCCGCGCCGCCATGTGGTGCGGGGGCCCATGACCCCTTTCGCCTCCTTTTCTTCGCGAAACCCTTCGTCCCGAAGACCTAAGCCACGAGAGGAATCCTCACGAAGGGTTACGGCCGCCTCGCGGGGCGGAGGACACCAGAGAGAAAAGAGCTCTCCGGCGGGCAGGAATCCGCCGGGGAAATTCCCTCCCGGAGGGGGAAATCGACGCCATCGTCACCGCCATCGAGCTGGACATCATCTCCATCACCATCATCATCATCTCCACCATCATCTCCGCCATCTCCTCCGCAGCACCTCGTCACCGCCGTAGCAATTTGGGTTTGATCTTGATTGTTTGATAGGGGAAACTCTCCCGATGCGATTTCTACTTGTTGTTTATGCTATTGAGTGAAACCATTGAACCAAGGTCTATGTTCAGATTGTTATTCATCATCATATCACCTCCGATCATGTTCCATATGATGTCTCGTGAGTAGTTCGTTTAGTTCTTGAGGACATGGGTGAAGTCTAATTGTTAGTAGTGAACTATGGTTGAGTAATATTCAATGTTATGATATTTAAGTTGTGGTGTTATTCTTCTAGTGGTGTCGTGTGAACGTCGACTACACGACACTTCACCATTTATGGGCCTAGGGTAATGCATCTTGTACTCGTTTGCCAATTGCGGGGTTGCCGGAGTGACAGAAACCTAAACCCCGTTGGTATATCGATGCGAGGAGGGATCGCAGGATCTCGGAGTTTAAGGCTGTGGTTAGATTTATCTTAATTACTTTCTTGTAGTTGCGGATGCTTGCAAGGGGTATAATCACAAGTATGTATTAGTCCTAGGAAGGGCGGTACATTAGCACGGAGTTCACCCACACAACACTTATCAAAACAATGAAGATTAATCAGTCTGTATGTAGCGAAAGCACTAGACTAAAATCCCGTGTGTCCTCGAGAACGTTTGGTCATTATAAGTAAACAAACCGGCTTGTCCTTTGTGCTAAAAAGGATTGGGCCACTCGCTGCAATTATTTCTCTCGCATTTAACCTACTCGTACTTATTTCATCTGTTACATCAAAACCCCCTGAATACTTGTCTGTGAGCATCTACAGTGAAACCTTCATCAAAACTGCTCGTCAACACCTTCTGCTCCTCGTTGGGATCGACATTCTTACTTATCGAAGATACTACGATACACCCCCTATACTTGTGGGTCATCAGGCGGCGCCCCGTGTCCCCACTTCGTCTCTCCTCCGGTCTTCTGGAAGCTTCGTGGAAAAATAGGACCCTGGGCGTTGATTTCGTCCAATTCCGAGAATATTTCCTTACTAGGATTTCTGAAACCAAAAATAGCAGAAAACAGACAAGCTGGCTCTTCGGCATCTCGTCAATAGGTTAGTGCCGGAAAATGCATAATAATGACATATAATGTGTATAAAACATGTGAGTATCATCATAAAAGTAGCATGGAACATAAGAAATTATAGATACGTTTGAGACGTATCAAGCATCCCCAAGCTTAGTTCCTACTCGCCCTCGAGTAGGTAAACGATAACAAAGATAATTTCTGAAGTGACATGCTATCATAATCTTGATCATACTATTGTAAGCATATGAGATGAATGCAGCGATTCGAAGCAATGATGAAGATAATGAGTAAACAAATGAATCATATAGCAAAGACTTTTCATGAATAATACTTTCAAGACAAGCATCAATAAGACTTGCATAAGAGTTACTCATAAAGCAATAAATTCAAAGTAAAGGCATTGAAGCAACACAAAGGAAGATTAAGTTTCAGCGGTTGCTTTCAACTTCAACATATATATCTCATGGATAATTGTCAACACAAAGTAATATAACAAGTGCAATAGGTAAACATGTAAGAATCAATGCACTCAGTTGACACAAGTGTTTGCTTCTAAGATAGAAAGAATAGGCAAACTGACTCAACAATAAAGTAGAAGATAGGCCCTTCGCAGAGGGAAGCATTGATTACTATATTTGTGCTAGAGCTTTTCATTTTGAAAACAAGAAACAATTTTGTCAACGGTAGTAATAAAGCATATGTGTTATGTATAAAACATCTTATAAGTTGCAAGCCTCATGCATAGTATACTAATAGTGCTCGCACCTTGTCCTAATTATCTTGGATTAACACGGATTATCATTGCATAGCATATGTTTCAACCAAGTGTCACAAAGGGGTACCTCTATGCCGCTCGTACAAAGGTCTAAGGAGAAAGCTCGCATTGGATTTCTCGCTTTTGATTATTCTCAACTTAGACATCCATACCGGGACAACATAGACAAAAGATAATGGACTCCTCTTTAATGCATAAGCATTCAACAACAATTAAAATTCTCATAAGAGATTGAGGATTAATTGTCCAAACTGAAACTTCCACCATGAATCATGGCTTTAGTTAGCGGCCCAATGTTCTTCTCTAACAGTATGCATACTCAAACCATTTGATTGTGAGAACCGCCCTTACTTCGGACAAGACGAACATGCATAGCAACTCACATGATATTCAACAAAGGTAAAAGAGTTGATGGCGTCCCCAGAAACATGGTTACCGCTCAACAAGCAACTTATTAAGAAATAAGATACATAAGTACATATTCTTCACCACGATAGTTTTTAAGGCTATTTGTCCCATGAGCTATATATTGCAAAGGCAAAGAATAGAAGTTTTAAAGGTAGCACTCAAGTAATGTACTTTGGAATGGCGGAGAAATACCATGTAGTAGGTAGGTATGGTGGACACAAATGGCATAGTAATTGGCTCAAGGATTTGGATGCACGAGAAGAATTCCTCTCAATACAAGGCTAGGCTAGCAAGGTTGTTTGAAGCAAACTAAAGTATTAAAGGTGCAGCAAAGCTCACATATGAACATATTGTAACTATTATATGACTTTATATTGTCTCCTTGTTGTTCAAACACCTCAACCAGAAAATATTTAGACTCTAGAGATCAATCATGCAAACCAAATTTTAACAAGCTCTATGTAGTTATTCATTAATGGGTACAATGTACATGATGCAAGAGCTTAAACAAGATCTATATGAGCACAACAATTGCCAAGTATCACATTATTCAAGACATTAAACCATTTACCACATGCGGCATTTTCCGTTTCCAACCATATAACAATGAATGAAATAGTCCAACTTTCGCAATGAACATTAAAGATGAAGCTAAGAACACATGTGTTCATACGAAACATCGGAGCGTGTCTCTATCCCAAACAAAGAATGCTAGGATCCGATTTATTCAAACAAAAACAAAAATAAAAACAAACAGACGCTCCAAGTAAAGCACATAAGATGTGACGGAATAAAAATATAGTTTCACTAGAGGAACCTGATAAGTTGTCGATGAAGAAGGGATGCCTTGGACATCCCCAAGCTTAGACGCTTGAGTCTTCTTAAAATATGCAGGGATGAACCACGGGGGCTCCCCAAGCTTTGACTTTTCACTCTTCTTGATCATATTGTATCATCCTCCTCTCTTGACCCTTGAAAACTTCCTCCACACCAAACTCAAAACAAACTCATTAGAGGGTCGAGTGCATAATTCATATATTCAGAGGTGACATAATCATTCTTAACACTTCTGTACATTGCACAAAGCTACTGAAAGTTAATGGAACAAAGAAATCCATCAAACATTGCAAAACAGGCAATGCGAAATAAACGGCAGAATCTGTCAAAACAGAACAGTTCGTAAAGACGAATTTTAAAGTGGAACCAGACTTGCTCAGATGAAAATGCCCAAATTTAATGAAAGTTGCGTACATATCTGAGAATCACGCACGTAAATTGACAGAGTTTTTTGATTTTTCTACAGAGACTACTGCTCAAATTCGTGACAGCAAGAAATCTGTTCCTGCGCAGTAATCCAAATCTAGTATTGGCTTTACTATCAAAGACTTTACTTGGCACAACAATGCAATAAAATAAAGATAAGGAGAGGTTGCTACAGTAGTAAACAACTTCCAAGACTCAAATATAAAATAAAGTGCAGAAGTAAAATAATGGGTTGTCTCCCATAAGCGCTTTTCTTTAACGCCTTTCAGCTAGGCGCGAAAGTGTGTATCAAGTAACATCAAGAGACGAAGCATCAACATCATAATTTGTTCTAATAATAGAATCATAAGGTAACTTCATTCTCTTTCTAGGGAAGTGTTCCATACCTTTCTTGAGAGGAAATTGATATTTAATATTACCTTCCTTCATATCAATGGTGACACCAACAGTTCGAAGAAAAGGTCTTCCCAATATAATGGGGCAAGATGCATTGCATTCAATATCCAAGACAACAAAATCAATGGGGACAAGGTTATTGTTAACCATAATACGAACATTATCAATCCTCCCCAAAGGTTTCTTTCTAGCATTATCAACAAGATTAACATCCAAATAACAATTCTTCAATGGTGGCAAGTCAAGCATATCATAAATTTTCTTAGGCATAACAGAAATACTTGCACCAAGATCACATAAAGCATTACAATCAAAATACCCTCATCTTAATGATGGGCTCCCAACCATCTTCCAACTTCCTAGGAATAGAGGTTTCAAGTTTTAGTTTCTCTTCTCTAGCTTTTATGAGAGCATTTGTAATATGTTTTGTAAAGGCCAAATTTATAGCACTAGCATTGGGACTTTTAGCAAGCTTTTGTAAGAAATTTATAACTTCAGAGATGTGACAATCATCAAAGTCTAAACCATTATGATCAACAGCAATGGGAGCATTGTCCCCAATATTTTGAAAAATTTCAGCAGTTTTATCAATTTAAGCAGTTTTGCACGCTTTGCACTAGGAGTAGAAACATTGCCAACACAAATTATTTTACCATTGATAGTAGGAGTTGTAGAAACATGTGAATCATTAACATTACTAGTGGTGGTAATAGTCCAAACTTTAGCTACATTATTCTCTTTAGCTAGTTTTTCATTTTCTTCTCTTTCCCACCTAGCATGCAATTTAGCCATCAATCTAATATTCTCATTAATTCGAACTTGGATGGCATTTGCTGTAGTAGCAATTTTATTATCAATATCCTTATTAGCCATAACTTTCAATTTTAAAAGATCAACATCAGAGGCAAGTCTATCAACCTTAGAAGCAAGAATATCAATTTTATCAAGCTTTTCCTCAACAGATTTGTTAAAAGCAGTTTGTGTACTAATAAATTCTTTAAGTATGGCTTTAAGACCAGGGGGTACACTCCTATTATTGTTATAAGAATTCCCATAAGAATTACCATAACTATTACCATTAGCAGAGGGATATGGCCTATAGTTGTTACCAGAATTATTCCTATAAGCATTGTTGTTGAAATTATTATTTTTAATGAAGTTTACATCAACATGTTATTCTTGGGCAACCAATGAAGCTAAAGGAACATTATTAGGATCAATATTAGATCTACCATTCACAAGCATAGACATAATAGCCTCAATCTTATCACTCAAGGAGGAGGTTTCTTCGACAGAATTTACCTTCTTACCTTGTGGAGCTCTTTCCGTGTGCCATTCAGAGTAATTTGTCATCATATCATCAAGAAGCTTTGTTGCCGCCCCCAAAGTGATGGACATAAAGGTACCTCCAGCAGCTGAATCCAATAGGTTCCGCGAAGAAAAATTCAATCCTGCATAAAAGGTTTGGATGATCATCCAAGTAGTCGAGTCCATGGGTTGGGCAATTCTTCACCAAAGATTTCATTCTCTCCCATGCTTGAGCAACATGTTCATTATCTAATTGCTTAAAATTCATTATGCTACTTCTCAAAGATATAATTTTAGCGGGAGGATAATATCTACCAATAAAAGCATCCTTACATTTAGTCCAAGAATCAATACTATTTCTAGGCAGAGATAGCAACCAATCTTTAGCTCTTCCTCTTAAGGAGAAAGGAAACAATTTTAATTTTATAATGTCACCATCTACATCCTTATACTTTTGCAATTCACATAGTTCAACAAAATTATTAAGATGGGCAGCAAGCATCATCAGAACTAACACCAGAAAATTGCTCTCTCATAACAAGATTCGAGTAAAGAAGGTTTAATTTCAAAGAATTCTGCTTGTAGTAGCAGGGTGGAGCAATAGGTGTGCATAAGAAATCATTATTATTTGTGCTAGTGAAGTCACACAACTTAGTATTCTCAACAGTACCCATTTTAGCAGTAGTAAATAAAGCAAACTAAATAAAGTAAATGCAAGTAACTAATTTTTTTGTGTTTTTAATATGGAGAGCAAGACAGTAAATAAAGTAAAACTAGCAACTAATTTTTTTGTGTTTTGATATAATGCAGCAAACAAAGCAGTAAATAAAGTAAAGCAAGACAAAAACAAAGTAAAGAGATTGGATGTGGGAGACTCCCCTTGCAGCGTGTCTTGATCTCCCCGGCAACGGCGCCAGAAAAAGAGCTTGATGCGTGCAGTCGACACGTCCGTTGGGAACTCCAAGAGGAAGGTGTGATGCGTACAGTAGCAAGTTTTCCCTCAGAAAGAAACCAATGTTTATCGAACCAGGAGGAGCCAAGAAGCACGTTGAAGGTTGATGGCGGAAGAGTGTAGTGCGGTGCAACACCAGGGATTCCGGTGCCAACGTGGAACCTGCACAACACAATCACAGAACTTTGCCCCAACATAACAGTGAGGTTGTCAATCTCACCGGCTTGCCGTAAACAAAGGATTAGATGTATAGTGTGGATGATGATGGTTGTTTGCGAAGAACAGTAAAGAACAATTGCAGTAGATTGTATTTCAGATGTAAAGAATAGGACCGGGGTCCACAGTTCACTAGCGGTGTCTCTCCCATAAGATAGCAGATGTTGGGTGAACAAATTACAGTTGGGAAATTAACAAATAAAGAAGGCATAACAATGCACATACATATATCATGATGAGTACTATGAGATTTAATCAGGGCATTACGACAAACTACATAGACCGCTATCCAGCATGCATCTATGCCTAAAAAGTCCACCTTCAGATTATCATCCGAACCCCCTCCAGTATTAAGTTGTAAACAACGAGACAATTGCATTAAGTATGGTGCGTAATGTAATCAACACAAATATCCTTAGACAAAGCATCGATGTTTTATCCCTGGTGGCAACAGCACATCCACAACCTTAGAACTTTCGTCACATCGTCCCGCAGTTTAATGGAGGCATGAACCCACTATCGAGCATAAATACCCCCTCTTGGAGTCACAAGTATCAACTTGGCCGAGCCTCTACTAGCAACGAAGAGCATGCAAGAACATAAATAACATATATGATAGATTGATAATCAACTTGACATAGTATTCAATATTCATCGGATCCCAACAAACACAACATGTAGGATTACAAATAGATGATCTTGATCATGATAGGCAGCTCACAAGATCTAACATGATAGCACAATGAGGAGAAGACAACCATCTAGCTACTGCTATGGACCCATAGTCCAGGGGTGAACTACTCACACATCGATCCGGAGGCGATCATGGCGATGAAGAGACCTCCGGGAGATGATTCCCCTCTCCGGCAGGGTGCCGGGCGATCTCCTGAATCCCCCGAGATGGGATTGGCGGCGGCATCGTCTCTGGAAGGTTTTCCGTATCGTGGCTCTCGGTACTGGGGGTTTCGCGACGGAGGCTTTAAGTAGGCGGAAGGGCGGAGTCGGGAGAGTCACGGGGGCCCCACACGCTAGGGCCGCGCGGGCCCCCCTTAGGCCGCGCCGCCCTAGTGTGGCAGCGCCCCGTGGCCCCACTTCGTCTCTCCTCCGGTCTTCTGGAAGCTTCGTGGAAAAATAGGACCCTGGGCGTTGATTTCGTCCAATTCTGAGAATATTTCCTTACTAGGATTTCTGAAACCAAAAACAGCGTAAAACAACAGAATCGGCTCTTCGGCATCTCGTCAATAGGTTAGTGCCGGAAAATGCATAATAATGACATATAATGTGTATAAAACATGTGAGTATCATCATAAAAGTAGCATGGAACATAAGAAATTATAGATACGTTTGAGACGTATCAGCGTGCAGTTGACGTGGGAGTTAGAAATCTCTGTGGTGTAATTTTCCTTCACGTCCCCGGCAACGGCGCCAGAAATTTAATTGATGGCGTGCAGTCGACACGTCCGTTGGGAACCCCAAGAGGAAGGTGTGATGCGCACAGCAGTAAGTTTCCCTCAGTAAGAAACCAAGGTTATCGAACCAGTAGGAGTCAAGGAACACGTGAAGGTTGTTGGTGGCGGAGTGTAGTGCGACGCAACACCAGGGATTCCGGCGCCAACGTGAAACCTGCACAACACAATCAAAATACTTTGCCCCAACGTAACAGTGAGGTTGTCAATCTCACCGGCTTGCTGTAAACAAAGGATTAGATGTATAGTGCGGATGATGATGTTTGTTTGCGAAGAACAGTAAAGAACAAGTATTGCAGTAGATTGTATTTCAGATGTAAAGAATGGACCGGGGTCCACAGTTCACTAGTGGTGTCTCTCCCATAAGATAAATAGATGTTGGGTGAACAAATTACAGTTGGGCAATTGACAAATAAAGAAGGCATAACAATGCACATACATATATCATGATGAGTACTATGAGATTTAATCAGGGCATTACGACAAAGTACATAGACCGCTATCCAGCATGCATCTATTCCTAAAAAGTCCACCTTCGAGGTTATCATCCGAACCCCTTCCAGTATTAAGTTGCAAACAACGGACAATTGCATTAAGTATGGTGCGTAATGTAATCAACACAAATATCCTTAGACAAAGCATCGATGTTTTATCCCTAGTGGCAACATCACATCCAAAACCTTAGAACTTTCCGTCACTCGTCCCTGCATTCAATGGAGGCATGAACCCACTATCGAGCATAAATACTCCCTCTTGGAGTCACAAGTATCAACTTGGCCAGAGCCTCTACTAGCAACGGAGAGCATGCAAGAACATAAACAACATATATGATAGATTGATAATCAACTTGACATAGTATTCAATATTCAACGGATCCCAACAAACACAACATGTAAGATTACAGATAGATGATCTTGATCATGATAGGAAGCTCACAAGATCTAACATGATAGCACAATAAGGAGAAGACAACCATCTAGCTACTGCTATGGACCCATAGTCCAGGGGTGAACTACTCACACATCGATCCGGAGGCGATCATGGCGATGAAGAGCCCTCCAGGAGATGATTCCCCTCTCTGGCAGGGTGCCGGAGGCGATCTCCTGAATCCCCCGAGATGGGATTGGCGGCGGCGGCGTCTCGGAAGGTTTTCCGTATCGTGGCTCTCGGTGATCGGGGTATTCGCGACGAAGGCTTTAAGTAGGCGGAAGGGCAGAGTCGGGGGGCTGACAGGGGCCCCACACGCTAGGGCGGCGCGGGCCCCCCTTAGGCTGCGCGGCCCTAGTGTGGCGGCGCCCCGTCGCCCCACTTCGTATCTCCCTCGGTCTTCTGGAAGCTTCGTGGAAAAATAGGACCCTGGGCGTTGATTTCGTCCAATTCCGAGAATATTTCCTTACTAGGATTTCTGAAACCAAAAACAGCAGAAAACAACAACTGGCTCTTCGGCATTTCATCAATAGGTTAGTGCCGGAAAATGCATAATAACGACATATAATGTGTATAAAACATGTGAGTATCATCATAAAAGTAGCATGGAACATAAGAAATTATAGATACGTTTGAGACGTATCATATATATAGGGGTTTTTAGGTCAAAACAAGTCGTAGGATTGAGACGAATCGGATGGTCGACGACAAAACTCCTTCTTTATGTGTTTTTTTTTGTATAAATGGAAGAATATAGGAGGAAATCAAGGGCAATTAATGAAGAAAGACAAGCTGGAGATGTCACCGAGTCCAGGGTTCAGAGCCGAATCGCAGAAGTTTAACGACCACTGGTATGGTCATGCCCGCCAGTATGACCGAACCTTACCAAGTGTAGGTGGATTCTTCTTGTCAAAAATAATATAAAATGTGAAGGCACCCATGATATTCGAGAGACACACAGAGAGAAAAACTACATTCCACCACCATAGTCAAATCCAATCTACACCAAAGCCCTGTCGCCGCCCCTATTGACTTCACCGTCTCATCATCAACATCTCTATCATCTCTCCCTACTAGTAATCTTGATTCATTCGCGATTGGCAATATTTTAAGATTGTTTATCATCTTTATCTTTGAGATTTATAATGCAATATTTATGATTAATATTATTGATCTAATCATATGTGAGTAGTCCTCATGGGCTATGGGTTGAGGACTAGCCTCGCACCATCATGTGCATCTATTTACTTATGGGATATTATGTAGACAAGAGTAGAGATCCATTTCTATTCTTTGATATTTTTATCTTGGTCTCAAAGTTTTACAGGTACCCGAACTAGAAGGATCAATGAAGGTATTGAGGTTTGAGTAGATATAGTTACATGATTCGATGCTATGCTCACATGACAGTATTCATGGGTAATCGTAATGCTATTGTCTGATTTATCTTAATACCAAGACTCAGTATGCTACATAGGAACTCGGGGTGGATAATTGATCTATAAAGAACGCGGCCTGCGGCATTATGGTGTTTTTAGGACACATTGCCCACAATATATGTTGCATCTTTATTTCGATATATTGACACATGTGAGTTTTATTTTATCTTTGAACCCGTTTGGTAATGCAGAAATACAGGTGAAACCTTAAGCCCTGGCCTATCTTCAAACCATTGATACAGAAACAACACAACACAAAAAAACTGCTAGTCCGGTAAAGCAAAAGTTAAGAAAAAACTATAAGTCTTGTTCGAGTGATCTTAGACCAAAATCAATCTTCCCATGGTTTCGATAAACTTCGGTGTTTAGAGAAAAAGATTCAATAATATAATATGTAATCCCGATCAAAGGTATATATCACCACCCATTGGGCCTCCGGTTCTAGATCTAAAGATGGTCGTCTCCTTTGCGCAACTAGTCAAACCTCCCCGGCCATGGATTTTGGCTCTAACCCTTCCGACAATATGTGGATGTGGCCAGACATGGGGCTCTTGATCGGGGGAGACCCGTGGCAAACGGCAGAGGCCATGTCGTTGATGATGATGCGGGCTCCATTCTCCTTACTGGCCTGCCTCTGTTGGGTGAAAACCTAAAGTTTTGATTTGGGCAGCGGCGACATTCCAACGCCGTTTCCTCCATGGGGGTGTCGCCTTGATACAAAAGGGTTGGTGGGTGAGATCGATGGTGGGTGGTAGTTAGTAGAGGTTGTCCTTGCTTGCGATCTTCTTTGGTGTTCCGGTGTTGTGACTGGCCGAGTGCTCTTGGTGCTCCGTTGCCCCGAAGTTCGTGCTCGGCAGCAGGTCGACGCCCTCGAACCTAAGCGAGAGGGGGAGGGTTCCCTTGTCCAGCAGAAGCATCTTTCCGGTGGTATGCCGAGCCGGTGTACGAGTCTTGGTCGTGCTCGTCACCATTCCTTCACATTATCTTCGGTGGTGATCTATCCCGTCAGTTTATGTCTTGCTTTGTGGTTGGTGCTGCGGGCGGCGGTGTTGTTCGTGGGTGGCGGCTTTATTTGGCGGCAATATCTCTCCCTTGGCAACCTTGTTTGTCAATGTCCATGTGTACTCCGGGTGAACCTATCGACCTCTCGACGGTGCGACGCCCTTCGATCCAAGTGGAGAACGCATGGAGGTTAACGACGGCATGGGTTTTCCCTGTGACGTTCCTTCACCGCCTCTTCTAATTCCTCTCCGGTCGGATCGCAGGGCTTTGACAATGGAGTTGTGCTCCATCTTCGTATTTTTTTCTTGTTGTTTTGGAAGTTGTTCTTCAGCATTATTTTGGCCGTTCAGAGCTTTATTGACGTAAAGTTAGGCACTAGGTGCCTTCTGTCTAAAAAAACAACAACGATACTAGTAGTTGATACTTCAAGAAGATATGTGTGTTTTTTGTGCGTGCAAAATCGTAACGAGAATCTTAATTAGGTGGCGCCTCTTGCACACAACCGGCATCACATCCATCATGGAGCAACTACCCTGACAATAGCACCCCGCGCATGCGCACCCACGTTTCTTCACAAAATAGATGAACACGACAACAAGTCAACGATGCAGAAGGCTGCAGTGAAAAATATTCATGTACGATCCGGAGCATGCCAAGCCAAGGCCGGCGCGAACCCCGGATACCTACCCACTCGGCCAAAGAGAAGGGTCGCTTCTTCAGTTCTTCTTTCAACTTGAGGCGCGCGCTGTCGGCGACGCTGCTGCTGCTGCGTGACACTCCGTGGTTGCCCCTCTTCTACGAAGATACTAGACCGATCCTGCCTTGAGCACACACCCCACGCACGCGCACCCACGTTCAACAAATAAATGAAAACGCCAACATGTCAAACCACGCAGAAGGCTCAGCGAAAAATATTCATATACGATCCGGAGTCCGGACCATGCCGTGAGATCACAAGAGAAGCAGAAGGCGACCGGACACCGCTGTTGACGGAGCTCACCCCGGATCCCTCCTCGGCTGCCGCGCTTGTCGGCACGTCGTCACTTCTTCTTCTTCTCCGCGTTGGTACGCTCCTCGGCAGCGGCATCGACACGGACAGGGTACTTCTCCTCTCCTCCTAGAGCTTGATCCTTCTCACTCGCCTCCTTCGCTTCAGTCGCCACTCCATTCTGATGCGCAGATAACTCAGTTGGATAGAACTCCCTCCGTCCCGTCATTTGAAAGTTGTCTTAGATGTGTCAAAATTTTGATAAATCTAAGACAACATTCATGGAACGGAGGGAGAACTAGTTTTGATCTTGCTCTTTCGGAAACAAAATATAACAAGTGTAAGTAGTCGAAAATTGATGGATGCACCTGTGTCTGTAAGTAGGAGTAGTTGACTACACTGGCTTCGTCCACTCTTCACTCTCGAGTATGGGCCTGTCTTCCCTGTGGTGTGAAACCTTTGGATTTGCAGCTAGCTATATTTTCTTTTGATCCATAGCCGTTTTCGTTTTTATACTAACTCTTAAGCTAGCTACTGCATGTTCAAGCACAGTTTTGTCACATTTCTGCTTTATATGAAAAAAATCGACTTCAGTAGAGACTAGAGAGTGAGTGCTCTTAATGGATATTTCTTCATGCTAGGGAGTGGGGACATGGGACTCCTGGACCTCTTCATCACGGCATGTGTGCCTGTTCTCAACACGCTCCTTGTTACCGGCTTCGGATCGTTCCTCGCAACTGACTTTGCTGGGATTCTGGGAAAAGAAGCAAGGAAGCATCTAAACTATGTAAGTCAGCAAGCGGCAGTGCCTGGCTCAAGTATATCTCTGTAAAATGCGGTAATTAAGATCAGCTAGCGATTTAGTCTACAATGATTAGTTGCTCTATAATGTTTCTGTCATAGTTCTGTTTTTTAGTACTAAAATAATCTGTCCTTGTGTGTCAAAAAAGTACTAATCTGTCCACTCATTTTCTAAATTATTTTTTCTCTATACAGGTGGTGTTTTATGTATTCAATCCATGTCTTGTCTCAATCAACTTGGCAAAAACAATCACCATGGAAACCATGGCCAAATTGTGAGTCTTCTTCACTTCACCTACTGTTGTGCAATGTTCGTTGATTATTAATGATCCATGGTACAGGTGGTTCATGCCAGTGAATGTCTTCTTCACTTTTATCTTCGGGTTAATCTTCGGTTGGTTCGTGATAAAAGTCACCCGAGCCCCACCCAAGTTAAGAGGCCTCATTCTGGGTTGCTGTTCTTCTGGTAAATATTGTAGTACTACTTCTCCACCTTTCTTCTGAATTGTCAAATAATGGACATGCATGAACGACCTACAGCGATCTGAGACATTTATTTTTGCGGTACAGAGCCTACAAACATTTATTTTGTATCTTGACAAGCTCAGTGTTCTGTGAAGGAGTAGTTGTTCCATCCCATGCTTCTTGCTTCAAACTAATTGGGCATGCAAAGCAGTTAACTAGAACATGGAAGAAAAATCACAGTTTTCTTTGTTCTAGTTATTCTTTGCTGTACATAGTATTAGCAGTCAATCTTAATATGCTAGTAAAAGAATAAATGTGAAAACCAACAGCTAGCTAAGTGTTGATGTAAAAAAAAAAGCATAGATACAGGATTTCAAACATTGGTAAAAGGGGAAAGCAGTGGACCAGATAATCAGTAACTGCACATTGTCCATCAAAGAAGTAGCCATCTGAGATCCTAGAAGCTAAAATCTAAAACGGCCCCAATACTAGTTCAGAAGAGCTTAAGAGTGCTATAAAAGCGCAGATGAGTTCGTCTATCAGTCTGACCGGATCATTGACGATCCCTTCTCATAATGTTTTTACCTGTACAAATAAGGTACTTCCCAGCACAGAAGAAATATAGCCATAGTACTGAACTAGTGATAACCGCATCTACCCACCACCATCAATGAAACGAAGATGAGCATGTGAGATCATGATACAAGTTCATGATTAACCGCGTAGATTTAAAAAAAATTATGCATTATCTTGGTGTAAGATGCAACGCTTCAAATTTTCTATATATGTCTAGACATTTGAAGTTACCTTGGTGATGGTTTGAACTTGCGCAGCTCCACCTTGATTTTTTTATCTTCTTTCTATGCTGCCAGCTCAACGTAAAATTCTTTTGTTGACTTAGTTGGATGGATGCAGGCAATCTGGGCAATATTTTCCTCATCATCATTCCAGCTCTTTGCAAAGAGAAGGGAAGCCCGTTTGGAGCACCTGATGTTTGCCAGACTTATGGACTAGCCTACTCATCGCTCTCATTGGCGGTAAGAATAATTACGTTCTCTGTTTTTCAGTATTTTGTCCACATCTTGGAAGCCTGGTTGTGTTTGTTCGTCGAGGATAATAATGCAGCGTTTATGTTTTATTTTTCTGCAGATCGGTGCCATCGTTCTTTGGACGGGCGCGTACAATATTATTCGTGCAAACTCAGAAGTCACTGAAGGAGACGGTAAACCTCCCACGGCTCAAACAAAAGTGTCGGCTCCAGGAGGCACTACGGGCGTAGTTTCAGAGACAAATTATTCGATCTTGAGTGATCATGTGGATGAATGCTCTCTCCCATTGATATCCAATGCAACTACAATCAAAACTAAGGTTTTTATTTTTATTTTTCGCGAAAAAAGAAAGAAATCTAGACAAGTCATACAGTTTATTATAGTTTTGCTAAATTGCAGCACGTAAGATTTATATGTGCATATATAGGTCCCATTATCAGAGAGAGCAAAACGATTTGTATCATCGGTTTCTAACACAGTTGATCTGAAGAAGCTGTTTGCACCTTCGACTATTTCAGTGGTATGCTAGTTTCATAAACCATTGTCTTCAGCATGGCACCAACTTTCGTAAGTATTAGTGATTTGAATGGATCCTTTTTTTTGTAGATTGTCGGGTTTATAATTGGAGGAATACCTCTGCTTAGAAATGCTATGATTGGAGATAGCGCTCCACTTCGTGTCCTTACCGAATCGGCTGAATTAATCAGGTGATGCATTCACATTCGACAACAAAAATCTTGTTAACATAATTCATGTGGTTTCAACTTGTAGCCTTTGATTATTAGATGTTGCCAACGATGTAGACGAGTAATTATGTTTGCCTCCATCCACATTTCTAATAGTAATTTTTGTTGGGCCTTTTCCTGCACAGCGGAGGAGCCATTCCATCTGTGACGCTGATTATGGGAGCGAATCTCATCACCGGTACGTAAGCTTGGCCCTGTTGTCTCGTCACTCTGAAGAAGTAGCAGTGACAGTGATGTAGTAGTGAAAATTAATAAGACGAATCTTAGCCTGAAACACGGAATATTCATTTCTCCAGGTTTGCGAGGAGATGTGAGCGTCCCACGGGCAGTGATCGCCGGTGTCGTGGCCGTCAGGTTCGTCCTCCTGCCATT
This sequence comes from Lolium rigidum, assembly GCF_022539505.1. NCBI lineage: Eukaryota > Viridiplantae > Streptophyta > Magnoliopsida > Poales > Poaceae > Lolium > Lolium rigidum. The sequence continues at coordinate 229,823,153 of NC_061512.1, read as the reverse complement.
GATGGGCACCGTGCTTGTGAAAGTGGCGATCCGGCTCGGCGTCATCCAACCGGACCCTCTATACCAGTTCATCCTCCTGTTGCAGTACGCCGTCCCACCCGCCATGAACATCGGTCAGACATCTACTCATAGCCGGTGAACTGATATTTTTCCGTTGGAGGGAATGTGGATTAGTGATCTGATTGGTGTGTGGTGTTGTACCGTTGCTTTGGCAGGGACCATCACGCAGCTTTTTGGAGTGGGTGAAAGCGAGTGCTCGGTGATCTTCGTGTGGGTGTACGCGGTGGCGTCGGTTGCGGTGACGATGTGGTCTGCGTTCTTCATGTGGACCTTGTCATGAGCATCTCCCGTGTAGTAGTATGTCGGAGTCTCTGAAGCCGCGTTATACTAGAACAAGGGAAAGACCGGAGAGCCCAGCGAGCTAGTGACCATTCTATCTCATCTCCCTGAGTCGATCAGAACGCACAAGCTCAATCGAGTTGCTATAAAGCCTACATATTGTGGAACATTTGTGTTACCGAGGATAAGCGAACACCTAACACATGTATATCATGAGTAAACTTTCCAATACGGTTATTAGTTGGCCGAGGATGATCGAAATTTAAACTTGGGGAGGTTGAGGAGTCCACCTTTTATTATTTCGTTAAGTTTAATCATACTATTCTCCAAATTTTCTCATTTTTTCCATTAGAGGCTGCATAATCACGAATTGGGTTCAAGATTGTCAAAAGCCTCTCTTTTATTCAATACACATACAAATAATATGAATAGGTAGAAATTCCACCGGATTTGCACTATGAAATAAGTGTGGTGTTGTTTGCCCACTAAAAGAGGATTTAAGTTTTATTAGGTCACAAAGTTCCAAGAAATAACTTCCGGTCCACCATAGTGAAACACCTATCCCTCGTTGATATCAGGGTTGAAATCGGTTACCCTCCAGCGTATGACTTAAAGGGATCATGGTAGCTCTAATTGGGTTGTAAGGGTGACCTGTTGGAGTGGTATTAGTTAACAGTATAATGGAACCACCTAGGAGCCTCCACAGCGATTAGGCATTCTGAGCCGTCCGATATGATCATCTAACGACGTACAACGAATCACAGTTACGGAACTCTATAACGAGGCGTTACGTCGTTTGGTCACTTCAAATAGGCCATCTTTCGTAGCTGGGCTGCTACTCCGCGCATCGATTTAGGCCTCTCTTCGTTCGTTGGGCCCCAAAGCCCACAAACGGGCCTAGGGTTTGGCGTTTCATCCTCGCGTATGTTGAAGGAAAAGAAGAGTTCCTAAAAAAAAGTTTAAGGAAAAGAAGAAAAGAAATGCGCCCGCGCCGCCGTACGTTGTACGCCTGCGCCGATGAGGAGCAGGACACTGAAGGAGCAAAAACCTGGCGATGAGACTACCTCTCCCCAAGAAACACCGACGGTACGGTATGAGCTCCTGCAGCTTGCCATATTTCTTCTATTTCGGCCGGATTTAGAATAGCTCGACCACTAATTTGGTTTTTTCTCCGGCGATGGTGGCGGTGAAGATTGTATGGGTTGCAGGCTGCAGAGTAGGCTACCTCCATAGAGGCGTACGATTCGTCCATCCGCCGAAAGATCAGGATCGGACCATCATCAGAGGAAAGGTTCTCTTTTGTTCGAGGTAATCGAAACCGCCGGCGCCATCTCCTCACCAGCCGAGGCAACTCCTCCCTTCCCCTTCAGAGAAGGCCCGGACCACTGCACTTGCCTCAACGCCATTGCTCCCAGCCACGAGCGGAAGCAAATCCGTGACATCTGGAAATTAATTGGCAGGCTACTCGATCCCAACTTGCCGCCGGAAAAGAGCTGCAAGTCCTACGCCATCGATGGACGGCAGGGCCAGTGACAACTTTAGTTTGAGGAAGTGGACAACTTGGTCGAAGCGAGGAACACTGATGGAGGCATGGAGCTGGTAAGCTTCTGTGCAACGTCTTCCTATTCTTCCTTTCCCGGACTCCTGGTCGACTTATCTGACATCAATATTTTAAAATATTTCTTACCTTTGTTGTTTACTTTAAATTCTCTTTGGTCTGCAAGATTTTCAATTTTTAATCATAGACAAATATATGTATTTATTTACCTGCTGTCTCTCGGTCACCGTGACATACATATATCTGCTACCTTTCCTTTCCTGTATTTTGTAACCGTGTATACCGCAGGATACACTTGAAATACGATATGTATAGATTAGGCATTTTCAATATTGTGGCAATTAACTGTCTTCAGATTTGGGTAAATCGAGCCATCAAAGACAAGGGAATCTTTACTACAACTATAATGTTATTCTATTCTTGTTATTAAAAATCAAAGCTCAGCGAGAAAGAATGGACCCGAGGTATGCAAGGATGATGATGGGTTTCACATGGAGCAAAGCTCACGTACACAGCCTGTCGATGCATGCACGAATGTATGTGGCATTGCTATCTTTGCCCTTTAATCTCTCACGAACACTGCAGAAGTGCAGATCATGTATTATCTAATCTAATCAGAATAAGACGTACCGGTTAGTACTCAGTATACACTATATTTTGACCACAGGACTGCAAACAAGAACAAATACTAATGCTCTAAGACCCTCCCTTTCCCTTCATTTTTCTTACAGAAAAACCGGATACATATTGGTTTGGTCAGACTATCTGGAAATTCAAAGGGGTACGGTACTACTGCTGTTACTTATTAGTACAATGAGGAATACACAAGAAAGGCATGTTCTAATCCTTACATGCAAAAGAATATCTTTTATTCTCTGTGTGATGGCATACTTCTTAATAGAGGGTTGGGTGCATCTATTGATGTAGAGGCCGGAATCCCCAGTTCGAAAAAACCTATACTTGGGTCAAACAAACCAGCTTTTCTACATAAAATGTGGAATCCATGGTTATATGGTTAACAAACTAATCAACAAATATTTGACATTGATTTTATATTTTCAGGAACAACATTATGTTTCTACTGGTGAAGACAAGGTAGCACAGTCAGCTTTCCTGTTCCTATCATTATTTTTGTATTTTCTACATATGATGCATCATGCTGAGTACTGATTACATATCGAGCTCTGGGCATTCTTCCACATGCTATTGTGGCAAGCTGCAAGCACAAACATTGCCCAGTACTGCAGGTTAGATGTATCTGCCATACATCAGTGCATGTCGCTATATATAGTTTATTTTTTCAAAAGGCAACAAAAAATGTCAAAATATTATTTGTGTTAAATAAAACTTTGATGGTTACAAACAGTTTACTCTGTTATACTTTTACGGAGAACAAATGTTGGGTCTTCCTGGATCGAATTCATCTAAAAATGAACCAGTTAAGTGCTTAATTAAATATGAGACTGATATGTAAGAAGGCATAATCTTACTTGAAACATACAAATATATATTGTACCCCAATAAAAATGAACATGAACTATGCATAACAAGTCTTGAGCTCATGCATGCATCTCCCACTAAGTCACTAACCTATCTTGTACGTCACTAATGAACACATTGAGTATGTTTTTACTCAACACAGAGATAAATCCTTTTTCTGTTCAAACTTCCTTGGTACTAGATTTTCAGCACTTGAAAATTCTTCAAGCTTTACTTTCATATATTCTATCTTAATATATTAATGTTTCTCTTTCTTGATGCAAAGGCAAGAGCATTCACCGAAGAAGCAAACAAGTTACCAATGCCCGCACTCCTTTGAGGTATCTAGAATTTCTTGTGCTTTCAATTTAGCATACTATAGAGTATAGATATATTTCTTTTTCCAAATCTGAAACTTTGAACAATGCTCCCAGTATTGGGAACAAAAAAAAATCTAACCATATGTTTCTTTTTGAACCGCAATTTTTTTTACTATTATTGAAACACAATTCAATAAATGAAATAGTAAAACAAGAAAGAGTACGATTAGTTTGATAAAGCAGGTTCATGTACTTCTCAAATTCAAATGATTTGATTTTCCAATGGCTTTAGTGGGAATATCTTATATTCTTATAGCATGCTTTATGCCCACAATTTATTTGGAAGCTCTAGAAATATTTAATTCCCTACCTCTACTACTTTCAAATATGTTCTTATAGGCTCAACATGTGTATTTTACAAAGAAGCCATGGTATAATTTAATTTGTTTGTTTCCTTTAGATTCCTTTTGTGTATAATTTATTTGGCATTTCCTATCTCATTTTGAATCTTTCATTATATTCATGTATAGCCTATGATGCTCCTCTGTCGGCACTGTTGTACTCCCTTTTATGACACGAAAGTATCTCTTCTTTTAGTTTGTTTTGTTTTCTGTAAGTATATGAGATAAGTTATACTGGTGAGTGTACAATATGAAGTTATCTAGGAGTAGTTCTCAGTGCCATGATGCAACTTTTGTTGATCTATGATGTCTAGCATCAGTTAGTTAAAGTAGTCTGTTCATATGCTATCTTGTTCCTTTGTATGCTCAATTTCAGGTTGTTTTTATGTGATGTTACTAATGTAATGGCGATGCTTTCATCCGAGGTCTGAACTGGCATGCCGCATATTTCGAATTTCACATGCTTACTTTTACTATGATAAGGCATGATGCATGCATTCTGATGGAAGCGAGGTATACATATGCTCTTTGGAATGCAAAAATGAGTTGCAGACAGTGTTGCCTTCACATATGTTATTCGTTCTCTGAACAAAGATCTGATCACTTCACCAACGCATACATGTTGTTGGGTTGATATGTGCACCAGGTGCTTTACAAGTGCAACTGTTGCCTTTACTCTCGTGTGAGTATAATTATTCTGTATTATATCTCACTTTTCGTGAAGCGAAAACTTAAATGAACAGATGCACTTGTGACATGAATGATACAGGGCTCTTTTCTTAAATAAGGAAAAGTTATTCTCCCGAAGTTTCATATAAAGTATATGTTATGTGCAATACTTATAATCGATTGGCATAGTTATTAGTGATCAGTTCTTCATTTTCTTACCTTTTGTTGGTGTGCTAAAGTTCCTATCTTCTCTTACCTTTTGTTTGGCATAGTGTAATGTTTGGGGTAGTGAACTTGGCCCTATAAGAACAGTTAAAAGCACTGCCCTTCCTTATATTGCCTTTGTTTCACTTGGTTCAACTGAAAATAGTCATTCTCCTAAAGCAAATTCCTTACAATAATTGTAATTTGAGCTATTTCATCCTCCTTCCGTAAGGATGGACGGGCGCAGCAACGCGCGCAATCATGTTCTAGTATTTCTTAATATGCTTGAAGTGTACAAATTTCTTATCGTTCTCATCAGGAAAGTGGCCGCTACCCATTGGAGGACCATTTGTTTTGTTACAATAATTTATGAATCCGGTGAATGCTTGCATAAGTGGCATTGTGGGGCAAAGCTTCACTGGAAAATAACCCAAAAATGATGCAAAATTTTGCATTAGAGCTCAAGGCAACATGGAGCCCCTTATTTGTAAAAGTTTGAAAACATGATTTTAAAATTCCGAAAAAATTGTGGAAACAATTATAGACATAGATACTGATGTACTCTACAAAGATGTCTTACATTATGAGGTTAACAAAAATGACACAATCTAACAGATTTTAGAGGTTTGACATTTTGCACTGTTCACTATTTTTAATGCCATATTTTGTCACTTTTATGCAGCCCAAAATAGTGGGTATTTCGAGTTAAGATTTTTTCGTGTTGGCAGATTACATTTATTTCCTACATCTATAACTTGTGCTCGGGTTTCTAAATCAAGTCGCCACACCACCCAATCTACCAAGTTTGGATCTTGTAGCTGATGAGGGAGAGATGTCGATTTTCATGCAAAACAAGAGCATATAAATTGCAGTTAACCCTAGTCTTGCATGAATTGCACCAATTTAAAATTTTAACTTACTTGTTCTAAAACCAAAACACCGTATCATTTCCATTTTTACTATTAAGATGAAACATGTGAATGTTGTCACACATCCAAATAGTTACGGAAAAATGCCACCACACTTTATAGCCCCTTGCCAACTAAACGCCGCGTAGTTTCTCACCTAACGAGATTTTTCCGACCAATTCTTTCCATTACCGAAGGAAAAGATCGAGCCAACTCATGTTAAAATCGATACTTATCCAACAACTCTCAGTCCTTCTACCATGTGATCCCCTGATTTCCTCTCCCTCCGTTCCCCCTTTTGCAGGGCGATGATGCCAAGCCCTACCGCCCTCACGCGGCATGGTACAGTCATAACGCTACCCACCAAGTTGAACAGCGCGGCTCTGTCTACTACTTCCTTTGTACGGCATTTTCCCTACATCATCTCCTCCAATTTCTCTTTGTACCTCTCCTCTCCCTATTGGACCTCACCGATCAGACTTCCATGACAGTCGTCGTGATCTTTATAGCATATAGGAGAACCTTGGATGCTAGTTCACTCCGATGAGCTCCGACAACTTCGAGGAGAGTCACCCGACGTGGATGTTGTACAAGCCGCCGCCCCAAGGGGCATGGAGGAACACCGGTGAGCTGGAATAGCAACAACCCAGGTGGTGGCACGTCTGTTGGTGCCGCACCGGATGAAACTATGTGTTATACGAAACGATCTTCGCATATCACATTATTTGATTGGTCATAGTGTGTCTATCCTTTGCATCAATAGATAATGAACCGGTGCACCACCAGGCCGACCGATAAAAACCTAAACTGCTAGTGTCACCGGTTCGATCACCGGCCCGGTTTTTTAAACTATGACCGACATCAGTGGAAATGAGATATGAGAGAAATCTGAGGGGTAATGAGCACCACGTCTTGCAGATTGCAATTCTCTTTGTCCCCATTCAGTCATATTATTTAGATAACGACTCAAGAATATTGATAGCTCCCCGTATGTTTTGGTTAGGGTTGAAGCATTTTTAATCTGATGTCAAAGTTGTGTTTTACACATGAACTATATGGATTATAAAATCTAAGAGGTTTAGGATTGGCATCAAAGCTGGGATTTAGAGTGTATTGAAATTGTTTCTGATATTTATCTACATAAAACGAGGGACTCAAGGCAGTGATAGGAAGCGAAGTCTTATTGATTAGTACTCCCTCCGGTCCTTTTTAATTGACTCAAATTTAGTACAAAGTTGTACTAAATCTGAGTCAATTAAAAAAGAACGGAGGGAGTACTATACATCATATCATGGGGAAAACCAAAAGTATCTTATACCATTTTGAGCACAATTCAACACTCTATTAACTCTTCTTGTTTTTGTTGGGAAATTGAGATGAAAGTTCTGAACGGTAAACTATTTTGACTTACAGTCAAGGGCCCTTAGCAAGATTTTGGCCCATCTCAAGCTCCAAAGGCACAAGGTCAAGCGCCCTGAAAAATATTTGTAAATTTCATTTATATTGGATATGCGACTTATCTAGTCCTTCTATTTTACTGTTCGTTGGAGGTATTGTAGCTGACTCAACAATTCGAATGATACTATCATGCTACAGTCCTACATAGTTAAGCAATATTTTCAGTATGAAGTTCACAGCGTGGGATGGCTACAAAGGGTGAGTGGGAAGGAGTGGAAGATCACAATGTTTGAGGAAGCACACAAATAATACAGATTTTGATCAACATTGCGTCTACAACGATTTGCTAGAGTTGAAGAAAGACTAACGCGTGAGCGCCATGTTTGTTGGAGTGGGATGACTACGAAACACAATAACAACAAATAATAAAGATCGATAACATGTGGCAAGTATTACTTAATAACAAAAGGTGAGCCCAACTCATTTGTTTAAGGATGTGGATGTATAACCTACCCACCTAGGTTCAAGTCCTCACCAATGCATATTTAAGTTCTTATTATTTCAAAACAAATCGTTGCAGTGTTTCTCCTACCACATTCCTATCAAAAAAAAAATATACCTAAAGCATAAAAAAATTACACTGTAGAGACAACCAAAACTCAAACTAAAACAAAAGCAAAAAAAAAAACTAACGCAAGACAAATAACAAAACTAATAAACTAAAACAAAGAACAAATCTAAAGGATGAAGAAATCGTACAACCACAAGGTTAGATGGCAGCAAGTTATTGCTTCAACTCTTCTCAACAAGATTGCAATGGAACAAAAAATCCCGGTAGCGCCAAAAATCACTCTCTTGATGGCACCAAAACTGCACATATTTTCCACCTAGTAGGGACTTAAAGTGCAGAGTGATTAACAAGAATGATTTTCCCACAAGGGGGGCGGCCGCACTGTGGGCTCTCTCTCGTGTCCCACGAACCTCCTCTTGTCCCCCTTCTTCTCATCTTCTGATAAATCACGAAAAAATGTCGTGACAAAATTTCCAACTCAGTTTGATGTCTGTAAGGTGTAGGGTTCGTAGCATAGAAAACAAAAAATTTCCTACCGCAAGAACGAACAAAAAGGCAAGATCTAATCTACTAGATGGTATCAACGAGATGTGATCAACATACCCTCAAAGATCTCTAAGTGTTTAACGAGATGGATCTCGTGGATGATGTAGTCGATCACTTGCTGCTCTCAGGAGCAAGTAGAAGATCTCGTCGGTCCGCAATCGGACAGCACCTCTGCACTCGATCACACGTACGGTGTTGATGAAGATGTTCTTCTCCCCGTTCCAGCAGGCAGCGGAAGTAGTAGATCCTACTCGGAATCCCGGCAGCACGACGGCGTGGTGACGGTGGTGGTGGAGATCTCCTGCAGGGCTTCGCCATCGCCGTGCGGGAGAGAGGGTGAGGAGGGTGGCGCTAGGGTTTGGGGAGAGAGGGGGTGTGGCTGATACGTCTCCGACGTATCGATAATTTCTTATGTTCCATGCCACATTATTGATGATATCTACATGTTTTATGCATACTTTATGTCATATTTATGCGTTTTCCGGAACTAACCTATTGACGAGATGCCGAAGGGCCGGTTCTTGTTTTCTGCTGTTTTTGGTTTCAGAAATCCTAGTAAGGAAATATTCTCGGAATCGGACGAAATCAACGCCCAGCATCTTAGGATTGCACGAAGCTTCCAGAATACCCGAGAGTCGCCAGAGAAGGGGCCACAGGGCCACCAGATGACACCCTGGCGCGGCCAAGGGAGGGCCCGCACTCCCCTGTTGTGTCGTCACCTCGTCGACCCTCCGACTCCGCCTCTTCGCCTATATAAAGGTCCCTGACCTAAAACCACGATACGGAAAAGCCACGGTACGAGAAACCTTCCAGAGCCGCCGTCATCGCGAAGCCAAGATCTGGGGGACAGGAGTCTCTGTTCCGGCACGCCGCCGGGACGGGGAAGTGCCCCCGGAAGGCTCCTCCATCGACACCACCGCCATCTTCACCAACGCTGCTGTCTCCCATGAGGAGGGAGTAGTTCTCCATCGAGGCTAAGGGCTGTACCGGTAGCTATGTGGCTCATCTCTCTCCTATGTACTTCAATACAATAATCTCATGAGCTGCCTTACATGATTGAGATTCATATGATGATGCTTGTAATCTAGATGTCATTATGCTATTTAAGTGGGTTTTACTTATGTGATCTCCGGAGACTCCTTGTCCCACGTGTGTAAAGGTGACGAGTGTGTGCACCGTGTGGGTCTCTTAGGCTATATTTCACGGAATACTTATTCACTGTTATGAATGGCATAGTGAAGTGCTTATTTATATCTCTTTATGATTGCAATGTGTTTTGTATCACAATATATCCGTGTGCTACTCTAGTGATGTTATTAAAGTAGTTTATTCCTCCCGCACGGTGTAATGGTGACGGTGTGTGCATCGTGTAGTACTTGGCGTAGGCTATGATTGTGATCTCTTGTAGATTATGAAGTTAACTATTGCTATGATGGTATTGATGTGATCTATTCCTCCTTTCGTAGTGTGAAGGTGACGAGTAGTGCATGCTATGTTAGTACTTGGTTTGGTTATGTTGATCTGTCATGCACTCTAAGGTTATTTAAATATGAACATTGAATATTGTGGAGCTTGTTAACTCCGGCATTGAGGGTTCGTGTAATCCTACACAGTTAGTGGTGTTCATCATCCAACAAGAGAGTGTAGAGTCTAGCATCTATTTATTTATTCTGTTATGTGATCAATGTTGAGAGTGTCCACTAGTGAAAGTATGATCCCTAGGCCTTGTTCCTAAATACTGCTACCGCTGCTTGTTTACTGTTTTATTGCATCTGTAATTCCTGCAATATTACCACCATCAACCACACGCCAGCAAGCACTTTTCTGGCGCCATTACTACTGCTCGCATTTATTCATACCACCTGTATTTCACTATCTCTTCGCCGAACTAGTGCACCTATTAGGTGTGTTGGGGACACAAGAGACTTCTTGCTTTGTGGTTGCAGGGTTGCATGAGAGGGATATCTTTGACCTTTTCCTCCCTGAGTTCGATAAACCTTGGGAGATCCACTTAAGGGAAACTTGCTGCTGTTCTACAAACCTCTGCTCTTGGAGGCCCAACACTGTCTACAAGAAGAGAAGCACCCGTAGACATCAAGCACTTTTCTGGCGCCGTTGCCGGGGAGGAAAGGTAAAACGCACTCATACTCCGGTCCCAGGTAAAGTACTTTTCTGGCGCCGTTGTGTGTGTGCTCGAAGCTATTTCCTTTAGATCCTGCAATTGCATCTTTTTGTTTCTTGTTTACACTAGTTTGGCATAATGGACAACAATGAGCTTCTTATTCTATTTCCTGATTTAAAATATGGATTGTTTGATGCGAAAATTAAAAAACCTATGGAATCTTATTTGCATGCTGGTAGTAATATTAGTATGAACGCTTTGAACACCATTGTTGATAATGATATAGAAAGTTCTAAGCTTGGGGAAGCTAATTTTCATGATCTTTTCAGTCCCCCAAGCATTGAGGAGAAATTTTTCTTTGATGATACTTTGCCTCCCATATATGATGATTATAATGATAGTAGTCTTTTAGTACCGCCTGTTATGGAGGATAAATTTGATTTTGATTACAATATGCCTCCTATATTTGATGATGAGAATAATAATGATAGCTACTTTGTTGAATTTGCTCCCACTATTACTAATAAAATTTACTATGCCTATGTGGAGAGTAATAATTTTATGCATGAGACTCATGATAAGAATGTTTCATTTGATAGTTATATTGTTGAGTTTGCTCATGATGCTACTGGATATTATTATGAGAGAGGAAAATATGGTTGTAGAAATTTTCATCTTACTAAAACACCTCTCTATATGCTGAAATTTTTCAAGTTACACTTGTTTTATCTTTCTATGCTTGTTGCATCATGCTTCATGAATTTGTTTATTTACAAGATTCCTTTTCATAGGAAGCATGTTAGGCTTAAATTTGTTTTGAATTTGCCTCTTGATGCTTTCTTTTGCTTCAAATACTATTTCTTGCGAGTGCATCATTAAAACTGCTGAGCCCATCTTAATGGCTATAAAGAAAGAACTTCTTGGGAGATAACCCATGTGTTTATTTTGTTACAGTACTTTTATTTTTGAGTCTTGGAAGTTGTTTACTACTGTAGCAACCTCTCCTTATCTTATTTTATTGCATTGTTGTGCCAAGTAAAGTCTTTGATAGAAAGGTCAATACTAGATTTGGATTACTGCGCAGAAACAGATTTCTTGCTGTCACGAATCTGGGCCTAATTCTCTGTAGGTAACTCAGAAAATTATGCCAATTTACGTGAGTGATCCTCAGATATGTACGCAACTTTCATTCAATTTGGGCATTTTCATTTGAGCAAGTCTGGTGCCTCGATAAAATCCATCTTTACGGACTGTTCTGTTTTGACAGATTCTGCCTTTTATTTCGCATTGCCTCTTTTGCTATGATGGATGAATTTCTTTGTTCCATTAATGTCCAGTAGCTTTATGCAATGTCCAGAAGTGTTAAAAATGATTATGTCACCTCTGAACATGTTAATTTTTATTGTGCACTAACCCTCTAATGAGTTGTTTCGAGTTTGGTGTGGAGGAAGTTTTCAAGGATCAAGAGAGGGAAATGATGCAATATGATCAAGAAGAGTGAAAGCTCTAAGCTTGGGATGCCCCGGTGGTTCACCCCTGCATACTTTAAGAAGACTCAAGCGTCTAAGCTTGGGGATGCCCAAGGTATCCCCTTCTTCATCGACAACATTATCAGGTTCCTCCCCTGAAACTATATTTTTATTCCATCACATCTTATGTACTTTGCTTGGAGCGTCGGTTTGTTTTTGTTTTTGTTTGAATAAAATGGATCCTAGCATTCATTGTGTGGGAGAGAGACACGCTCCGCTGTTGCATATGGACAAATATGTCCTTAGGCTTTACTCATAGTATTCATGGCGAAGGTTGAATCTTCTTCGTTAAATTGTTATATGGTTGGAATCGGGAAATGCTACATGTAGTAATTCTAAAATGTCTTGAATAATTTGATACTTGGCAATTGTTGTGCTCATGTTTAAGCTCTTGCATCATATACTTTGCACCCATTAATGAAGAAACACATAGAGCTTGCTAAAATTTGGTTTGCATATTTGGTCTCTCTAAAGTCTAGATAATTTCTAGTATTGAGTTTTGAACAACAAGGAAGACGGTGTAGAGTCTTATAATGTTTACAATATGTCTTTTATGTGAGTTTTGCTGCACCGGTTCATCCTTGTGTTTGTTTCAAATAACCTTGCTAGCCTAAACCTTGTATCGAGAGGGAATACTTCTCATGCATCCAAAATCCTTGAGCCAACCACTATGCCATTTGTGTCCACCATACCTACCTACTACATGGTATTTCTCCGCCATTCCAAAGTAAATTGCTTGAGTGCTACCTTTAAAATTTCTATTCTCTACCTTTACAATATATAGCTCATGGGACAAATAGCTTAAAAACTATTGTGGTATTGAATATGTACTTATGCACTTTATCTCTTATTAAGTTGCTTGTTGTGCGATAACCATGCTTCTGGGACGCCATCAACTACTCTTTGTTGAATATCATGTGAGTTGCTATGCATGTCCGTCTTGTCTCGAAGTAAGGGAGATCTACCACTTTAATGGTTAGAGCATGCATATTGTTAGAGAAGAACATTGGGCCGCTAACTAAAGCCATGAATCATGGTGGAAGTTTCAGTTTTGGACATATATCCTCAATCTCATATGAGAACACTAATTGTTGCTACATGCTTATGCATTAAAGAGGAGTCCATTATCTGTTGTCCATGTTGTCCCTGTATGGATGTCTAAGTTGAGAATAATCAAAAGCGAGAAATCCAAAATGCGAGCTTTCTCCTTAGACCTTTGTACAGGCGGCATGGAAGTACCCCTTTGTGACACTTGGTTAAAACATGTGTATTGCGATGTCCAAGCTAATTAGGACAAGGTGCGGGCACTATTAGTATACTATGCATGAGGCTTGCAACTTGTAAGATATAATTTACATGATACATATGCTTTATTACTACCATTGACAAAATTGTTTCTTGTTTTCAAAATAAAAGCTCTAGCACAAATATAGCAATCGATGCTTTCCTCTTTGAAGGACCTTTCTTTTACTTTTATGTTGAGTCAGTTCACCTATTTCTCTCCACCTCAAGAAGCAAACACTTGTGTGAACTGTGCATTGATTCCTACATACTTGCATATTGCACTTGTTATATTACTCTATGTTGACAATTATCCATGAGATATACATGTTATAGGTTGGAAGCAACCGCTGAAACTTAATCTTCCTTTGTGTTGCTTCAATACCTTTACTTTGATTTATTGCTTTATGAGTTAACTCTTATGCAAGACTTATTGATGCTTGTCTTGAAGTACTATTCATGAAAAGTCTTTGCTTTATGATTCATTTGTTTACTCATGTCATTACCATTGTTTTGATCGCTGCATTCATTACATATGTTTACAATAGTATGATCAAGGTTATGATGGCATGTCACTCCGTAAATTATCTTTGTTATCGTTTACCTGCTCGGGATGAGCAGGAACTAAGCTTGGGGATGCTGATACGTCTCCGACGTATCGATAATTTCTTATGTTCCATGCCACATTATTGATGATATCTACATGTTTTATGCATACGTTATGTCATATTTATGCGTTTTCCGGAACTAACCTATTGATGAGATGCCGAAGGGCCAGTTCCTATTGTCTGCTGTTTTTGGTTTCAGAAATCCTAGTAAGGAAATATTCTCGGAATCGGACGAAATCAACGCCCAGCATCTTAGGATTGCACGAAGCTTCCAGAACACCCGAGAGTCGCCAGAGAGGGGCCACAGGGCCACCAGATGACACCGGCGCGGCCAAGGGGGCCGCGCCCCCTGTTGTGTCGTCGCCTCGTCGACCCTCCGACTCCGCCTCTTCGCCTATATAAAGGTCCCTGACCTAAAACCACGATACGGAAAAGCCACGGTACGAGAAACCTTCCAGAGCCGCCGCCATCGCGAAGCCAAGATCTGGGGGACAGGAGTCTCTGTTCCGGCACGCCGCCGGACGGGAAGTGCCCCCGGAAGGCTCCTCCATCGACACCACCGCCATCTTCATCAACGCTGCTGTCTCCCATGAGGAGGGAGTAGTTCTCCATCGAGGCTAAGGGCTGTACCGGTAGCTATGTGGTTCATCTCTCTCCTATGTACTTCAATACAATAATCTCATGAGCTGCCTTACATGATTGAGATTCATATGATGATGCTTGTAATCTAGATGTCATTATGCTAGTCAAGTGGGTTTTACTTATGTGATCTCCGGAGACTCCTTGTCCCACGTGTGTAAAGGTGACAAGTGTGTGCACCGTGTGGGTCTCTTAGGCTATATTTCATGTAATACTTATTCACTCGTTATGAATGGCATAGTGAAGTGCTTATTTATATCTCTTTATGATTGCAATGTGTTTTGTATCACAATATATCTGTGTGCTACTCTAGTGATGTTATTAAAGTAGTTTATTCCTCCCGCACGGTGTAATGGTGACAGTGTGTGCATCGTGTAGTACTTGGCGTAGGCTATGATTGTGATCTCTTGTAGATTATGAAGTTAACTATTGCTATGATGGTATTGATGTGATCTATTCCTCCTTTCGTAGTGTGAAGGTGACAAGTGTGCATGCTATGTTAGTACTTGGTTTGGTTATGTTGATCTGTCATGCACTCTAAGGTTATTTAAATATGAACATTGAATATTGTGGAGCTTGTTAACTCCGGCATTGAGGGTTCGTGTAATCCTACACAGTTAGTGGTGTTCATCATCCAACAAGAGAGTGTAGAGTCTAGCATCTATCTATTTATTCTGTTATGTGATCAATGTTGAGAGTGTCCACTAGTGAAAGTATGATCCCTAGGCCTTGTTCCTAAATATCGCTACCGCCGCTTGTTTACTCGTTTTATCGCATCTGTACTTCCTGCAATATTACCACCATCAACCACACGCCAGCAAGCACTTTTCTGGCGCCGTTACTACTGCTCGCATTTATTCATACCACCTGTATTTCACTATCTCTTCGCCGAACTAGTGCACCTATTAGGTGTGTTGGGGACACAAGAGACTTCTTGCTTTGTGGTTGCTGTGGTTGCATGAGAGGGATATCTTTGACCTCTTCCTCCCCGAGTTCGATAAACCTTGGGTGATCCACTTAAGGGAAACTTGCTGCTGTTCTACAAACCTCTGCTCTTGGAGGCCCAACACCTGTCTACAAGAATAGAAGCACTCCGTAGACATCGATGGCCAAGGC
>NC_061512.1:229771240-229807365 GCF_022539505.1 Lolium rigidum | reverse complement strand
ATGCTCTATGTATTCTTCACTAATAGGTGCAAAGTATATGATGCAAGAGCTTAAACATGAGCACAACAATTGCCAAGTATCACATTACCCAAGACATTTATAGCAATTACTACATGTATCATTTTCCAATTCCAACCATATAACAATTTAACGAAGAGGAAACTTCGCCATGAATATTATGAGCTAAGAACACATGTGTTCATATGAACCAGCGGAGCGTGTCTCTCTCCCACACAAGCATGATGTAATCCAATTTATTCAAACAAAAACAAAAACAAAAGCAAACAAACAGACGCTCCAAGAAAAAGCACATAAGATGTGATGGAATAAAAATATAGTTTCAGGGGAGGAACCTGATAATGTTGTCGATGAAGAAGGGGATGCCTTGGGCATCCCCAAGCTTAGACGCTTGAGTCTTCTTGATATATGCAGGGATGAACCACCGGGGCATCCCCAAGCTTAGAGCTTTCACTCTCCTTGATCGTAGTATATCATCCTCCTCTCTTGACCCTTGAAAACTTCCTCCACACCAAACTCGAAACAACTCATTAGAGGGTTAGTGGACAATAAAAATTAACATGTTCAGAGGTGACACAATCATTCTTAACACTTCTGGACATTGCATAAAGCTACTGGACATCAATGGATCAAAGAAATTCATCCAACATAGCAAAAGAGGCAATGCGAAATAAAAGGCAGAATCTGTCAAAACAGAACAGTCCGTAAAGATGGATTTTATTAGGCCACCAGACTTGCTCAAATGAAAATGCTCAAATTGAATGAAAGTTGCGTACATATCTGAGGATCATGCACGTAAATTGGCATAATTTTCTGAGCTTCCTGCAGGGCAGTGGGCTCAGATTCGTGACAGCAAAGAAATCTGGAACTGCGCAGTAATCCAAATCTAGTACTTACTTTTCTATCAACGGCTTAACTTGGCACAACAAAACTCAAAACTAAGATAAGGAGAGGTTGCTACAGTAGTAAACAACTTCCAAGACACAAATATAAAACAAAGTACTGTAGCAAAATAACACATGGGTTATCTCCCAAGAAGTTCTTTCTTTTTAGCCATTAAGATGGGCTCAGCAGTTTTAATGATGCACTCGCAAAAGATAGTATGTGAAGCAAAAGAGAGCATCAAGAGGCAAATTCAAAACACATTTAAGTCTAACATGCTTCCTATGCATAGGAATCTTGTAAATAAACAAGTTCATGAAGAGCAAAGTAACAAGCACAGGAAGATAAAACAAGTATAGCTTCAAAAATTTCAGCACATAGAGAGGTGTTTTAGTAACATGAAAATTTCCACAACCATATTTTCCCTCTCATAATAACTTTCAGTAGCAACATGAGCAAACTCAACAATATAACTATCAAATGAAACATTCTTATCATGAGTCTCATGCATAAAATTATTACTACTCCCAACATAAGCATAATCAGTTTTATTAGTTGTAGTGGGAGCAAATTCAACAAAGTAGCTATCATTATTATTCTCATCAAGTGTAGGAGGCATATTGTAATCATAATCAAATTCACTCTCCATAGTAGGTGGCACCAAAAGACTACTATCATTATAATCATCATAAATAGGAGGCAAAGTATCATCAAAGAAAATTTTCTCCTCAATGCTTGGGGGACTAAAAATATCATGAAAACCAGCTTCCCCAAGCTTAGAACTTTCTATATTATTGTCAACAATGGTGTTCAAAGCGTTCATACTAATATTACTACCAGCATGCAAAGAAGATTTCATAGGTTTTTTAATTTTCGCATCAAACAATCCATGTTTTAAATCAGGAAATAGAATAAGAAGCTCACTCTTGTACATTATGCCAAACTAGTGTAAACAAGAAACAACAAGATGCAATTGCAGGATCTAAAGGAAATAGCTTTGAGCACACACACGACGGCGCCGTAAAAATACTTTACCCGAGACCGTAGTATGAGAGCCTTTTACCTTTCCTCCCCGGCAACGGCGCCGTAAAAGTGCTTGATGTCTACGTTCCCCTCCTTTCCTCGTAGACAGTGTTGGGCCTCCAAGAGTAGAGGTTTGTAGAACAGCAGCAAGTTTCCCTTAAGTGGATACCCAAGGTTTATCGAACTCGGGGAGGAAGAGGTCAAAGATATCCCTCTCATGCAACCCCGCAACCACAAAGCAAGAAGTCTCTTGTGTCCCCAACACACCAAATAGGCGCACTAGTTCGGCGAAGAGATAGTGAAATACAGGTGGTATAAATAAGTATGAGCAAGTAGCAACGGTGCCGTAAAAGTGCTCGGCGTGTAGTTGATGGTGGTGGTATTGCAAGCAGTAGTAACGCAAAGAAACAAGAAACAAGCAGTAGTAACTCAGCAGTAGTAACGCAAGAGTAGTAAACAAGCAGTAGTAACTCAGCGAGTATTTAGGAACAAGGCCTAGGGATTACACTTTCACTAGTGGACACTCTCAACATTGATCACATAACAGAATAGATAAATGCATACTCTACACTTTTGTTGGATGATGAACACATTGCGTAGGATTACACGAACCCTCAATGCCGGAGTTAACAAGCTCCACAATAATGCTCATGTTTAAGTAACCTTTAGTGTAAGATAGATCAACGCTACTAAACCAAGTACTAGCATAGCATGCACACCTGTCACCTTCATGCATATGTAGGAGGAATAGATCACATCAATATTATCATAGCAATAGTTAACTCCATAATCTACAAGAGATCATGATCATAGCATAAACCAAGTACTAACACGGTGCACGCATCGTCACCTTTGCACACATGCAGGAGGAATAAACTACTTTAATAACAAATCACTAGAGTAGCACATGGATAAATTGTGATACAACATGCTGCAATCATAAAGAGATATAAATAAGCACCTCACTATGCCATTCAATGAGTAAGTATTCTGTGAAATCTAGCCTAAGAGACCCACACGGTGCACACACCTGTCACCTTTACACACGTGGGACGAGGAGTCTCCGGAGATCACATAAGTAAAACCCACTTGACTAGCATAATGACATCTAGATTACAAGCATCATCATATGAATCTCAATCATGTAAGGCAGCTCATGAGATTATTGTATTGACACACATAGGAGAGAGATGAACCACATAGCTACCGGTACAGCCCCGAGCCTCGATGGAGAACTACTCCCTCCTCATGGGAGCAGCGAGCGGTGATGAAGATGGCGGTGGAGATGGCAGCGGTGTCGATGGAGAAGCCTTCCGGGGCACTTCCCCGGCCCGGCAGCGTGCCGGAACAGAGATCCCGTCCCCGCATCTTGGCTTCGCGATGGCGGCGGCTCCGGAAGGTTTCGTGGGTTTCGTCAATTGGTATCGGGTTTTCTGATCCAGGGGCTTTATATAGGCGAAGAGGCGGCGCAGAGGGCTGACAGGGGGGCCACACCATAGGGCGGCGCGGCCCCTCTCGGCCGCGCCGGCCCTAGGGTTTGGTGGCCCCTGTGGCCCCCTCTCGGTCCTTCCCGGTGTTCTGGATGCTTCCGATGAAAATAGGAACTTTGGCGTTGATTTCGTCCGATTCCGAGAATATTTCGTTACTAGGATTTCGAAACCAAAAACAGCAGAAAACAGGAACCGGCACTTCGGCATCTTGTTAATAGGTTAGTTCCAGAAAATGCACGAATATGACATAAAGTGTGCATAAAACATGTAGATAACATCAATAATGTGGCATGGAACACAAGAAATTATCGATACGTTGGAGACGTATCACCCGCCCAGGGGATTTGATTTTGACGTGACCAAGACTGAGCAAATCTTCGACCTCCTACTCAAGGAAAAGCAGTTGAAGATACCTGAAGGTCTCAAATTCCCCACGGCGCAAGAGCTGAATGGAAAGCCATACCGCAAATGGCATAACTCGCTCTCCCATGCCACCAACGACCGCAGGGTGTGGCGTCGGCACATCCAAGCGGCGATAGAGAACGGGCGTCTAATTTTCAACCAAGTACGCCATGAAGGTCGATACCCAGCCCTTCCCCGCCGTAAACATGGTGGAGTATGCTTGCCATGCAGGGTGCCAGCCGGGTTTCCTGTGCAATATCAACATGGTAGATCTTGGACACCACGCTGGCAAGGATGGAGATGAGGGCCATAACGAAGAAACAGAGGGAGCCGCTCCACGCGATCGGCTCCGCCAAGACGGCAAGCGCTACGTAACAGAGGGAGAAGTGAAGAACATAAGATATCAACGACCTCTCTCTGATCACCTCCTCAACAAGTATGTGAGTCGATACGACCAACGCCGACGGTCCAACGATGATGATGAAAGAGATCGTCCGGCTAGAAGACATCGTCGGCATAATCGCGATGAGGAGGAGCACGAGCGTTGCGCCAAGGGAAAGGCAAGGGAGAAAGACGACGAGGACAGAGCACCGGGATTGTCCCTTCTTCGAGCACTGGCTGGGATTCGAGGAATGAGCCGATTGCCAACAATCGGCAATTGCCCGTGAATGCAACCGGAAGAAGAAGGAGGCAGCCAACGTGTCCGTGTTCGAGCGCTTGGGACCTCTCCCGCCACGCAGCAAACGAGCTGAGTCCCCTCGGTTGGAAGATCTCGAAGATTCGGAAGACGAGGGAGAAGAAGAAGACAGGTACCACCGGCCAAGGTGGTGCCCCGACGGACTCGGCCGTTCCCGAAACGCAGGGTTCAACGATTGCGCGGCCCGGAAGAAGCCGAGAGGTTATACTTGCATACATTGAGGAAAGCAAGGCCTGATCCGGCTGCGAAGGTTCAGCGAACCCCGGACGAAGAGGGTCGTCCACGGAAAATGGAGTGGCGCCCCAAGCAAGGAAAGCCGATGATGAAACATCGGCTGGCACAAACATGGTGCTCGTTCTTCCGACGACACTTAGCGCTCCACAATCACACGATGCACTCAAGGTGGGCGACAGCAAGAGCGCTAACATGATGAAGTCAGAGATTGGGTTGGTTTTATCTACCGGCCTGAACGAGTAGCAAGAGCACATCAATGAGCAAACGTGGCGAGGCTGATCCTTGTGATCGGCCCCAAAAATTTATGAAGGGACATTACAAAACCTTCATCGAACAAGCAACGTGGAGGCCGATTCCAGCAATCGGCCAAAATTATCCTCACCATCCATTCTGCCTGGGTTCGACATGTTATCCAACAGAGCCGATATCATCAATTCTCTTGACAGAATCGGCTCGGGGGGGCACCCAGGTGGATAAAATACGAGGATATGCAACGGAAAATACGAGGATATGCAACGGAAGCACCCCGTCTCATCTTTGGTGATGGGTATTGGAATATGGGGGCCGATGCACTAGTCGGCCGTAAAAAAAAAAAAAATCTGAAAATTCGAAAATTTTCGAGCACAGCCGATGCAGCAGACATCGACTTAAGGGTATGGAAGCCGATGCGTGGCCATCGACTCAAGAGGAATAACTGTTACGATCAGAGGGTCAATGGAGCACAAAGGGAGATTTTTTATGAAGGAACTCCTCAATGGAGTAGTTTGGAGGCTCAGATCCTCTCTTCGAGAACGATGCCAGGAGCAGCCTGGACGTGCGGATCAGGTCAAGGATGGATCGCATCAGATCCACCAAAGGAAAGGAGCCGATCTGGCCGGCAAGAACTGAAAAAGGCTCGGGGGGCAGCTCACCTTGAAGGCTCTCTGCTTGGAGAAGCCGATTTATGTTCAAATCGGCTGGCTCTGCATAAGAAGCTCCCTCACACACGATCAAGCCCAGGTCCATACAGCTAATCTGCGTATCCTTGTCTCTGTTTTGCCTTAGCTGAGACTCGGGGGGCAACAGGCCTGGTAGATGCTCTATTGAGGAACCGATTGGGGTACCATCGGCTGATATCCGTTGCAACCTTCTTCACAAAATGATGAGCGCTCGCTAAGAAGGATCGCTGAAACTGGTGGGAGAAATTTAGGGGCTCTCTTGGAAGTCCCACAGTATCTACCGGAAAGAGAATCATCAGTTGAAGAATGGAAGGATAAATGTCGAAGGACCGATGCGTTGCTATCGGCTCATATGCATTGGCAAAGGGGACGAATCGGCTAAATTAAGCTCAAAGAAATCAGCAAAATCGAATTGGGGAAAAGTTCTTCATTAATAGGCGGGATTTCTTACATCAAAAAGCTGATTGCTCTCAGAAGGAAATACTAGGGGATACATTTCCCCATCTACTACTACTGGCCCTATGCTAGAGGTCCTATCTACGGGCCGTCCACCGCCCTCGTCGTCGCCGTCGTCGCCGCCGTCCGGCCGCCGCTCCCGGCGGGCTCGTCGTCGCTCCAATGGCCGCCGACCGGGCCCTCGTTGTCCTCGTCTTCTTCGTCGGCGTCGTCCTCATCGCCGTCGAAGTCGCTAAGGTTGCCCGGCCAGGGGCGGAACCGCTTGGCCGGCGGCTCGTCGGAGGGGCTGTCGTCGTCATCCTCCTCCTCCTCTTCCTCCGCCTCCACCCCCTCGGAGGAGGTGAAGTCATCCCGGGAGAAGCGATCGTCATCGCTCTCCTCCTCCGATGCCCCGTCGGCGAGGAAGCGGAGGTCGCTCTCCCCGTCCGTCGAGGACCGATCGTCCTCGGACCGGATGGAGAAGTCATGGTCCGACTCCTCCCCGGCCGCAATGGCGCGACGGGTGTTGGCCGCATGGACCTCCGCCGGGTTGTACTCCGGCGTCGGCTCGCGAGACGAAGAGGACTCAGGCGGAAAGATCCGATGAAGCAGAGGAGGAAGAAGACATGGTGGCGCAGGAGGGCTTTTGGACTGCTAATGCGAAAGAGATGCAGAGCAGAACTGTTCATAGCGGTTAAATAAAAGGGGATATAGTGGAAATTCAATGCCACAGCAGTTTCCGAGGAAGTGGTGCCTAAAAAAAAAAAAAAAAAAAACTGCCAGGTCACGCGGGGAAGTTGAGAAAGCAGGGCATCATGATGAAGGACACTGCAATGGTTCTGCCACGACATGACCCGACGAAAGAAAGCGTAATGATTTTGGAAATATCATTTCCAAAACCAGGGGGGCATGTGTTATCACCAGGATTTGACCGAGTCAGAGGTGGGCCGCGATCAAGATGGACGTGAAGAAATATATATATAGAAGAAGTATGTGGATCGGCCTTTTACCAAGCTGGGCTTAATTGCCCATGTATCTGTAACATATTAGATCGCATCTTAGTTTAGAAGTTAGAGTTTATCTCGTGCACGGTTTAGTGCACGACCACATTAGAAAGTCCGCTGGACTATAAATATGTACCTAGGGTTTATGGAATAAACAACAACCAACGTTCAACCACAAACAAATCTCGGCGCATCGCCAACTCCTTCGTCTCGAGGGTTTCTACCGGTAGCATCATGCTGCCTAGATCGCATCTTGCGATCTAGGCAAGACAAGCTCCGCCTACGTTGTTCATGCGTTGCTCGTACCGAAGCCTTTTTGATGGCGAGCAACGTAGTTATCTTAGACATGTTAGGGTTAGCATTGTTCTTCATGTTACATGCTTTCGTAGTGCAACCCTTGCATGTCTAGCCGCCCTTACACCTATCTTAGGTGTAGGGGCGGCACCCCGCTTGATCATAGTTTAGTAGATCTGATCCGTTACGATTGCTCTTTGTTCTACAAGGATTAGTTTAATATCTGCAATAGTTAGGCCTTACGAAGGGGGGGAGGATCCAGCGGCACGTAGGGTGTCGTTCGTTGGCCCTAAGCAGGATGTTCCGAGGATCAACCTCGTGTTGGTTTTTAGGCCTTGTTTAGGATCGGCTTACGATCACCGTGCGTGGCCGCGAGGCCCAACTCCGGAGTAGGACGATCCGATTATGCGGTGAAAACCCCACATCGTCGTAGATCTCATTAGCTTTACCTTGATCAAGCAGGACCACCATATATTCGGACACCCCGTCCGAATCATGGGTGGATCGGCTCTTTGAGCCGATTCACGGGATAACCCGAGAGCCGATCGAGGCTCGTATTTAACGTTTACGTGTGTGCCCTGCAGGAAACTAAGCGAGGCATCATCCACACCTTCCCGACCGGGTATAGGTCAGGTGGCACGCCCTTGTGATAAACATCGGTGCGTGCGACCAGAAGGCTTTGCGGGCCGTCGCTCAGAGGGACTAGGGCCAGCCGCAGCCCTAGTTGTTCCCGGCTCTACGGTGTTGCCCGTCTCTGCCCGCCAGTGGGTTTCTGACGTCAACAATATCACACATGTATCAATGTTTCGGTTAATACAATTATAGCATGGTATATAAACATTTATCATAAACATAAGATATATAATAACCACTTTTATTATTGCCTCTTGGGCATATCTCCAACAAGAAATCCATTCAACATAGCAAAAGAGGCAATGCGAAATAAAAGGCAGAATCTGTCAAAACAGAACAGTCCGTAAAGACGAATTTTTCAGGGGCACTTAACTTGCTCAGATGAAAAATATCAAATTGAATGACAGTTGCGTACATATCTGAGGATCACACACGAAAATTGGCAGATTTTTCTGAGTTACCTACGTAGAGGTCTACTCAAATTCGTGACGACAAGAAATTTGTTTCTCGCGCAATAATCCAAATCTAGTATTAACCTTACTATCAAAGACTTTACTTGGCACAACAATGCAATAAAATAAAGATAAGGAGAGGTTGCTACAGTAGTAACAACTTCCAAGACACAACAAAACAGTAGCAAAATAAAAACATGGGTTATCTTCCAAGAAGTGCTTTCTTTATAGCCATTAAGATGGGCTCAGTAATTTTAATGATGCACTCGCAAGAAATAAGAGTTGAAGCAAAAGAGAGCATCAAAAGAAAATAAGAAACAAATTTAAGCCTAATCCACTTCCTATGAAATGGAGTCTTGTACACAAATAAATTCACGTAGAACAAAGTGACAAGCATAGGAAGATAAAACACAAGTAACTTCAAAATTTTCAGCATATAGAGAGGTGTTTTAGTACCATGAAAATATCTACAACCATATTTTCCTCTCTCATAATAATTTCCAGTAGCATCATGAACAAACTCAACAATATAACTATCACATAAAGCATTCTTATCATGATTCTCATAAATAAAATAATTACTACTCCCAACATAAGCATAGTCATTCTTATTAATTATAGTGGGAGCAAATTCAACAAAGTAGCTATCATTATTATTCTCATCATCAAATATAGGAGGCATAGTATAATCATAATAAACTTTATCCTCCATAGTAGGTGGCACCAAAATACCACTATCATTATAATCATCATAAATGGGAGGCAAAGTATCATCAAAGAAAATTTTCTCCTCAAAACTTGGGGGACTAAAAATATCACAACCAGCTTCCCCAAGCTTAAATTCTTCCATAGCATTAGCAATAATAGTATTCAAAGAGTTCATGCTAATAAGATTGCTACAACTATTTTGCAAACAAAGTTCCATGGGTTTTTTAATTCTCTCTTCAAACACATCTTGTCCTAATTCAATATAAAGTTCATAAAGATCTTTAATTTTTTTGTTGTTTTCCATTAAGCCTAACTAGTGAAAATAAAAACAAGAAACAAAAAGATGCAATTGCAGGATCTAAAGGAAATAGCTTTGAGCACTCACACACCGGCAACAATGCTAGGAAATAGCTTAGTAGTCGGAGGATGTGAATACCTTTTACCTTACCTCCCCGGCAACGGCGCCAGAAAATAGCATGCTGGCGTGTAGTTGACGTGGGAGTTAGAAATATTTGTGGTGTAACTTCTCTTCAGTTCCCTGGCAACGGCGCCAGAAAATAACTTGATGTCTACGCACGCTTCTATTCATGTAGACAGTGTTGGGCCTCCAAGAGCAGAGGTTTGTAGAACAGCTGCAAGTTTCCCTTAAGTGAATCACCCAAGGTTTATCGAACTCAGGGAGGTAGAGGTCAAAGATATCCCTCTCAAGCAACCCTGCAATTACGATACAAGAAGTCTCTTGTGTCCCCAACACACCTAATACACTTGTCGGATGTATAGGTGCACTAGTTCGGCGAAGAGATAGTGAAATACAAGTAATATGGATGATTGTAAGTAGTAATTGCAATCTGAAATAAAGATGGCAGCAAGCAAACATGTAACGAACTTGTTGGAAACGGTGTTTCAATGCTTAGAAACAAGGCCTAGGGATCATACTTTCACTAGTGGACACTCTCAACAATGATCACATAAATAAATAAGTTCTCTTCTCTTATGCTACTTTCAAGACTCTATTGTTGGATAAGAAACACCATTCATTGTGTAGGGCTACGAGAGCACCCTCAAGCCGGAGTAAACAAGCTCCACAACGTCATAAAGGAATCACACACGATGCAAACACTGTCACTGTCACACCATGGAGAGTGAATTCGGAGTTCATATTAAAGTAACTCTAGAGTACATAGTAATAGTTAACTTCATAATCTACAAGAGATCACAATCATAACCTACGCCAAGTACTACATGATGCACACACTGTCCACATTACATCATGAAGGAGGAATAGACTACTTTAATAACATCACTAGAGTAGCACATAGTAATAGTGATACAAAGCTCATGATCACATAAAGATCACATGGGAGAGAGAGATGAACCACATAGCTACCGGTAAAGCCCTTAGCCTCGGAGGAGAACTACTCCCTCCTCATCATAGGAGACAGCAGCGGCGATGAAGATGGCGGTGGTGTCGATGGAGATGCCTTCCAGGGGCAATTCCCCGTCCCGGCGGCGTGCCGGACAAGAGACTTCTGTCCCCCGAATCTTGGCTTCGCGATGGCGGCGGCTGCGTAACTTTTCTCGTATCGTGGCTTATGTTTTTTAGGGTTTTTGCGACGGAGAGACTTTATAGGCGGAAGGGCAGCCTCGGAGGGGTCCTTGGGGACCCACACCATAGGGGGGCGCCCCCCCCCCTTGGCCGCGCCGCCATGTGGGGTGGGGCCCCCTTGGCTCCCCTCTGGTCCCTCTTCGGTGCTCTGGAACCTTCCGTGGAAAATAGGAAGTATGGCTTTTATTTCGTCCAATTCCGAGAATATTTTACGTGTAAGATTTCCGGAACCAAAAACAGCAGAAAACGAGAACCGACGCTTCGGCATCTTGTTAATAGGTTAGTGCCGGAAAATGCATCAAAACGATATAAAGTATGAATAAAACATGTAGGTATTGTCATAAAACTAGCATGGAACATAAGAAATTATAGATACGTTGGAGACGTATCAATACTTCATGACTCTAATTGATGACTCTACTCGATATTGTTATGTGTACCTCCTGAAATCTAAAGATGAAGCTCTTAATCACTTCAAAATCTTTAAAGCTTAAGCAGAAAACCAACTTGATCGAAAGATCAAGCGGCTAAGGTCTGATCGTGGTGGAGAGTATTTTTCCAACGAGTTTGATTCTTTCTGTGCGGAACATGGTATTATCCATGAGAGGACGCCTCCCTACTCACCTCAGTCAAATAACTGATTTGGTTAATGCCATGTTAGATACATCGGGTCTATCCAAGGCATGGTGGGGGGAGGTGATATTGACTGCGTGTCATGTCCTATACCGTGTCCCCACAAAGAATAAAACCATTACCCCTTTTGAGGAATGGGAAAGGAAAAGGTTGAAACTCTCTTACCTACGAACTTGGGGTTGTATGGCGAAAGTAAATGTGCCGATACCCAAGAAGCGCAAGCTTGGACCAAAAACGTGGATTGTGTTCTTCTGGGATATGCATTTCATAGCATTGGCTACAGATTTTTGATAGTAAAATCTGAGGTATCCGACATGCATGTTGGTACAATTATGGAGTCGAATGATGCGACTTTCTTTGAGGACATCTTTCCTATGAAAGAAATGTGTAGCTCATCAATTCAGGAGATGCCTAGTTCATCTACTCGAGAATTATTTCCGAACCTACCATGGCTATAGAACACTTTGACAATCCTGTAGAGGATGACAATGAAGCTCCCAAAAGGAGCAAGAGACGGAGGAGCTGCAAAGTCCTTTGGTCATGATTTCATTGTGTACCTCGTGGATGATACTCCCACTTCTATTTCGGAAGCATATGCATCTCGGGATGCCGACTATCGGAAGGAAGGCTGTCCGTAGCGAGATGGATTCCATCTTAGCTAATGGAACTTGGGAGGTTACTCGATCGTCCTTATGGGTGCAAACCTGTAGGATGCAAGTGGGTGTTCAAGAAAAAGCTTAGGCCCGATGGTACTATTGAAAAGTACAAGGCACGTCTTGTGGCCAAGGGTTATACCCGAGAAAGAAGGTGAAGATTTCTTTGATACATACTCACATGTTGCCAGATTGACCACCATTCGAGTGCTACTATCCTTGGCTGCCTCACATGGTCTTCTCGTTCATCAAATGGATGTTAAGACTGCTTTCCTAAATGGAGAGTTTGAAGAGGAAATTTATATGGAGCAGCCTGATGGATTTGTAGTAGATGGTCAAGAAGGAAAGGTGTGTAAATTACTGAAATCTTTATATAGGCTTAAGCAAGCGCCTAAGCAGTGACATGAGAAGTTTGAAAGAACTTTAACCGCTGAAAGCTTTGTTGTAAACGAAGCTGACAAGTGTGTATACTATCGCCATGGTGGGGGCGAGGGAGTTATTCTTTGTCTCTATGTCGATGAAATATTGATATTTGGGACCAACCTTACTGTGATTAAGGAGGTCAAGGAGTTCCTATCTCGTTGTTTTGAGATGAAGGACTTGGGAGTAGCTGATGTGATCTTAAACATTAAGCTGCTGAAGGATGACAATGGTGGGATTACATTGCTTCAGTCCCACTATGTGGAAAAGATCCTAAGTCGCTTCGGGTATAGCAACTGCAAATCTTCTCCAACGCCTTATGATCCTAGTGTGATAATTCGTAAGAATAAAAGAATTGCTAGAGATCAATTGCGATATTCGCAAATCATTGGCTCGCTTATGTATTTAGCCAGCGCCACGAGGTCTGGCATCTCCTTTGCTGTAAGTAAACTCAGCCATTTTGTGTCTAGACCTGGAGATGTTCATTGGCATGCTCTTGAGAGAGTTTTGCGCTATTTGAAAGGCACTGCGAGTTATGGCATTCACTATACTGGGTATCCAAGGGTACTTGAGGGTTATAGTGATGCAAATTGGATATCTGATGTTGATGAGACTAAGGCCACAAGTGGTTATTTGTTTACACTTGGAGGTGGTACTGTTTCCTGGAAGTCTTGCAAGCAGACCATCATTACGAGGTCAACTATGGAAGCAGAACTCACAGCATTAGACACAGCCACTGTTGAAGCGAGTGGCTTCGTGAGCTCTTGATGGACTTACCTGTGGTTGAGAAACCAATACCCGCTATTCCTATGAACTGTGATAATCAAAATGTGATCGTCAAAGTAAATAGTTCTAAGGATAATATGAAGTCATCAAGGCATGTGAAGAGGAGACTGAAAATTGTCAGGAAAATGAGAAACTCTGGAGTTATAGCGTTGGATTATATCCATACGTCTAGAAACTCGTGAGACCCCTTCACAAAGGGACTATCACGAAATGTGATAGAAAATGCATCGAGGGAGATGGGTATGAGACCCACAGTATGAGTTGCCCACGGTGGTAACCCACTCTATGTGATCGGAGATCCCGTGAATTAGAGCCGGGAGACAAGCTGTTGGTTAGCTGGGAGGAGAGTATATATCCCTATAGAAATTTTACCACTCCATAAGATGCAATACTCTCCTAATCTCCATGGCTGGTTGATAATTATCTTAATGTGTTCTAAGTGGCTTATTTTAGCAAAGATGTTGTCCTACAGAACATCTTTTGAAGAACACTCCTATATGAGTCTGATTGTTTAACGTTGCAATCTATGAGAGTTGGGTGCTCTCTAGTAAACTCATGAAAGGCCCTAGAGTATGCCGTATATGCTCCAAACCGCGAGGAAGTCTCGCGTCAGCCTAGTATCGGTCTAGGCTTTGTATGAAGCTAGTGCGCAGAAAACTTGTAGTTCAAGGCATAGTCCACTATCCAAGTTGCAACCTACTGTAATATGAAGCTTTAAGTGGAAGTTCAACTTAACAGTCTCCACGATATACCGGTATATAAAACAATGTTCTGGAAACTTATTGATGAGATGTGCCAATGAGAGTTTGTGGGGGATTGCTGGAATTTGGGGCATTTGGCCTTTGGCCCATGGCCCATTATCAAATTCTGAAACTCACATGGCCCATTCCAATAATCAGTGGTAGCACTAGTGGGAGCTAAAGTTTAGTCCCACATTGCTCCCTCCGTCCTAGAGTGTAAGTCATATTCCCAAAAACTATTTGTCCCATAATCCCCACCTCTAAGGCATAATTTTATTTAATGAGGGAGAGAAAGGGGTTGCATGCACCAATGAGGGAGAGAAAGAGAATGCATGCACCAATGAGAGAGAGAAAGGGGCTGCATGCACCAATAAGAGAGAGAAAATGAGACCCAATCAACTAGTACCTTGGGCCAAGATATTCAAAAATTGTGACTTACAAACTAGGACGGAGGGAGTAGTTGGGAGAGAGTTGGAGTGGTATATAAGGTGGGCTGTTCTAGTCCTAGTAAGTGAGTGAGAAGAGAGAGAGCCCTCGCGCACTCCTCCTCCTCCGCCGCCCGCCTCGCCTCGCCTCGTCACGACACGTCACGACGCACCGCGGGTTGCGGGAATCTCTCCGAGCCGAGCTTATCTACTGAGCCGTTTTGCCTTCCGGTTTTTCTGGATCGTGGCTGTGCCGACTCGGACGTGGGATGCGCCCCACGACCTTCCCGAACCGCACTATATAAGCGCGGACTCCAACCCTAGTCTGTACCCGGACGCACATGCGACTACCTGTTTCCGGTTTATTGCGCCGCCGCCTTCGTCTTCCTCATCCCGTCCGTCGGCGTGCACCGACCGCCGGGACGAGTGAGGCCTCCGGAACCACTGCCTCTCGTGAACCTGTACGGGTGAGGGGCAATCAGGTTTTTGGGGAGCGCTCCGGCGCGACTACTGGCATCACGACGTCGTCCTCGGACGACGAGTTCCTCCACACCGACAACTTCTTCCCGGACCTCAGCGACTTCTTCAACAACCTCAACATGGGCGACAACGACGCTGCTGTGAAGTATGTGATCTTGTCATTTCTCTTTCAGTTTCTGTTACAGTTTCTTCTTCTAGTTTCTATTGTAGATGCGATCGGTTTGTCTTGTTTAGATGTGATATGTTCATCTACTTTACTAGTCTGCATGATTAGTTTACTTGTTATTTTCGTAGTCATGATTTATCAATTACCTGTACGGATTATTTCATATGGATATTTGCTTATATATTCAACAACAACTGTATGGAACTTAGAGTTTAGTCATGATATAAAGATGTTAGGTGCTCACTTGAGCTCTGTACCAAAAAATCTTCCGCAACATGTAGGCTCTGTCTCCGTAGCAACTCGATCAAGCGTGCACATTCTGATCAAGCTCGCTGGGCTCGCCGGCCTCTCCCTCGTTCTAGTATCTCAGACTACGCGAAAGAGGTTCACAACAAGGTCCACTTGAAGAACATGAACCACAGCGCCACGGCGAATGAGGTTCACAACAAGGTCCACATGAAGAACACGGACCACACTGCCACGGCGACCGATGCGATCGGGTACACCCACACGAAGATCACCGAGAACTCACTCTTACCCACGCCAAACAGCTGCGTGATCGTCCCTGCCAAACCAAACCAGCATGAGACACCAACCAGATTACTAATTAGCATTCCTTGCAAAAGAAAATTCAGTTCGCCGGCTATGAGAAAACGTCTAACCGATGTTCATGGCGGGTGGGACGGCGTACTGCAACAGGAGGATGAACTGGTAAAGAGGGTCCGGTCGGATGACGCCGAACCGGATCGCCGCCTTGACCAGCACGGTGCCCAGCAAGGGCAACAGAATGAACCTAACGGCTACTATGCCGGCAATCACCGACCGTGGGACACTCGCGTCTCCTCGCAATCCTGGAGAGATGTTCCACGTTATTGTCAGCTCATTCAATTCACATGCTCTTTTCATGTGCTTAAGGTTAATTGCGCTTCTACTTTTTCACAGTTTGAGCTTACCGGTGATGAGATTCCCTCCCATGATCAGTGTGACAGATGGAATGGCTCCTCCGCTGTGCACGAAAAGGCCAGGAAACTGATTAGACATGTTGAATCAATCAAAACAATTCATCCGCATCATCAGAAAATCTAATAATCAATGGGTACATGCTGTAGGCCTGTAGCTACAGCATTTTGTTAAGATGTTAACAATTGTGAATGCATTTACCCGATTAGTTCAGCCGACTCGCGAAGGAAACGGAGTGGAGCACTTTCTCCAATCATAGCATTTCTAAGCAGAGGTGTTACTCCAATTATAAACCCCACAATCTACAAAAGGATCGATCCAAATCAGTAATACTTTTGAAAGTTTGTGCCATGCAGAATTTAGTAGTTTCTGAAACTAGCATATACCACTGAAATAGTCGAAGGAGCGCATAGCTTCTTCAAGTCAAGCGACCTAGAAACCGATGATACAGCTCTTTTTGCTCTTTCTGAGAAGGAGACCTATATGTATACCAATCTAAATTCTTTAGTGCTGCAAGTTAGCACAACTATAATTAACTGTTATAAACTGTATGACTTCTATAGCAAAAACTACGAGAAGTTTGATAAACCTTTGTTCTGGCTGTAGTTGGATTGTATATCAACGGGAGAGCGCATTCGTCCACGTGATCACTGGAGATCGAATAATTTTCTTCTGAAACTGTACTCGTAGTACTATCTGAAACCGAGACTTTTGTTTGAGTTGTTGGAGTGTTACCGTCTACTTCAGTGACTTCTGAATTTGCACGGATGATATTATATGTGCCCGTCCACAGAAAGAAGGAGCCAATCTGCACAAAATCAATCATATTGACAGCGCGTGATACGAAGTATTATTTTCATCCGCAAACAAACATGGTCAGGCTTACCATGTGTGGAGAATGTACTGAAAAACAGAGTGTGTGTAATGGGTCTTACGGCCTTTGAAAGAGATGAATAGGCTAGTCCATAAGTCTGACAAACATCAGGTGCTCCGAACGGGCTTCCCTTCTCTTTGCAGAGAGCTGGAATAATGATGAGGATAATAGTGCCCAGATTGCCTGCATTCGTCCAACCAAGTGAACTTTAGATTTTTGATGAACTGTCAGCGACTCAGCATAGAGAAAATGAGCAAAACTAAATAGTGGTTGTTATCAGGGTGGAGCTGCCCAAGTTCGACCGTCCACCAAACATCCAATGTCTAGCGTGATTGAAAATTTGAAATAGCTTAGCATTAACTATTTTGTACACAAACATAATTACAGAACTAAATATCTTAGCACTTAGTCCTTATCACGTCAGCGCGTTCTATTTTTTATATATGTTGCCATGAACTTGTATCATGATCTCACACTCTCATCTTTATTTCGTGGAATGGTTCAAAGGTGGGTAGATGTGGTTACCTATCGTTGCTGGGAAGTACCTTATCTGAAACATTATGAGAAGGGCCCTGATCCGGTCAGAGTGAGAGACTAACTGTCTGGGTGCTTTTATTTCACTTAAATGTTGTTCTGAACCAGTACGGGGACCGTTTGTGATTTTAGCTGTACTTGATGGCAGGAAGAGACGATTATTTTTTACTACATCAAAACTTGATTCTCTAGTTGTCGAACAACAACAGGATGTACGGAAGAGGGAAAAAAAAAGGAGCAAGGAAAACTGATTTTGTTTAATATTCTAGCTGAGAGTTTTGCATGAAGTTAATCTGAACCAGATGCATGGGGTGCCACAACTACTCCTTCACAGAGCATTGAGCTTTTCAAGATACAGGGTTGCATCTTCCCAGGCCAAAGCTAACACCAGATGAGAAATTTTTTGTTAGCTCGGTACCGCAAAAGTAATTGTTTGAAATCATTGTACGATGTTTATCCATAATAGGGAGTGTATTTAATGCTTCTTACAGTTCAGAAACAAATGTAGTGTAGTTACCAGCAGAACAGCAACCCAAAATGAGGCCTTTTAACTTGGGTGGGGCTCCGGTGACTTTTATCACGACCCAACCAAAGATCAGCCCGAAGGTAAAAGTGAAGAGGACATTCACTGGCATAAACCACCTGTACCATGGGCCAGAAATAGTCATTTTTTCGTTACTTCTAGTAAATCTAATGTGACAGTCGAAAGTATTTTCTGGAAGAGCTCTTTATGCATCATAGCAATCAGTGAACATTTCTTAAAAACAGATAAATAAGGAAGAAGCATGAGACTCACAGTTTGGCCATGCTTTCCATGGTGATTGTTTTTGCCAAATAGACCGAGACAAGACATGGATTGAACACATAAAACACAACCTGCAGGAAGAAATATGATTCAGAAATTAGTGGAGAGGTTACGGTAAAATAAAATTAAGACATAAACATGATAGAGAAAGTAATCAAGTTATGTAGACCAAATTGGTTAGGTGATCCTGTTGCCTTTGTCACTTGCGCGAGTCACTGCCACTTACATAGTTTAGATGCTTCCTTGCTTCTTTGCCCAGTATCCCAGCAAAGTCAGTCGCCAGGAATGATCCGACGCCGGTAACCAGGAGCATGTTAAGAACAGGCATACATGCCGTGACGAAGAGCTCCACGAGTCCCATGCCCCTAGAAGCAAGAAATGACATTGAGAACAATCTGCTCAAGTTTTATTTTCTTCATACGAAGCAGAAATGCCACAGAGATAACATCAGTAGCCAAGAAAAAATAGCTGCAAATCCAAAGGTTTCCAAGTAGAGAGAAGAATGGAAACACTCAAGAGTGAAGTGGAACAAGCCAGTGTGAATCAGCTGCTTACATGACTAAATGTCTGAATCGTTAGAGAAAAGAGCAAGATTAAAACACAGAAAGTACCCAATCGAGTCTGAGACGGGCCGGAGGCGGCGAGTGAAGCACAGGAGACGCCCCCTGCGTTCTCCGACGATGAGAAGATGTAGCGACGAGGCTCCGGCGGAGCGGAGCGCGGCCAGATCCTCGGGAACGATCACTCTCCTTGGCCGCGGAGGGATCCGGGGATAAAGCCGTCAAAAGCAGCGGCGGCGCCTTTTTCTTCTCTTTGTTATCTCGCGGCGTTGTCCG
Source organism: Lolium rigidum (assembly GCF_022539505.1). Lineage (NCBI taxonomy): Eukaryota > Viridiplantae > Streptophyta > Magnoliopsida > Poales > Poaceae > Lolium > Lolium rigidum. The sequence continues at coordinate 229,788,237 of NC_061512.1, read as the reverse complement.
GGTCGTATATCCAATATTTTCCGTTGCAGCTTTTGTACGTCGTTCATGCGTTCACTTATGTTTTTGAACGTGGGTGTGCACGTGCATTGCTGTGAATAAGCCGTGCACGAAGGACGGGACGTTTTGGCTCCCAACAGCATATACTTCCTGTTTTTTAAAAAACAATTAAATGTAGATTACAATGTGAAAAATTCAAAAAATTAATGTGTACATGTCGACATCGTACGTGCATATAAAGTTGTTTCGTGGAAAACCGATATTTTCCATAACAAAGACAAAATTTGGTGCTTAAAATAAGTTTTTCACGAGATTCTTTTATCTTATTTTACACAAAACTCGAAAAGATATCAATTTTCGATGAAACTTAAGATGCACACGTATAAGAGCATCTCTAACAGAGCTCGTAAACACGCAAACTGAAAATACCGACTTCAGTTCACCGAACTCGTGTATACGGGTTGGAAAATGGCTAGCGTAGAACAGAGCCCGTAAATTAAAAAATGTAAAGCACCATCGGAACCCCTAAAACTAGGGTTTTTCATAGAATTCATATGCAACATGGTATAAACACAAATATAAAACAATCGATCATAATTAATCAAATAATAGTTTTCAGAACATAATAATCATCCAAATTATTACAACAGATAAACAAAAGTCTCACAAATTACAACAATTTTGAAATAATAAAATAAATAAACAAATGTCTCAACAATGATTTATCTCACACATAAATGAATGGAATGGTAAGATCATTGGCGATGACCATGTCGCTCCCAGTGGTGCATTTTGAAATCATAAACGAGTTGAGCATGGGTAGTGGCATTCTCAATCAGCCGATGCGTTTCAAGGAAAGCTTCAATGCGATCGGAATTCCGTTGGGGTTGCACTCGGGTGTCAACGTTGTCATAGAAGCAGGGCAAGCTTAACCCTCTTTCATCCTCGATGATCATGTTATGAAAAATCACACAACATATCATGATGTTCACAAGGGATTTTTTGTCCCAAATCTGAGTTGGACCATGTACAATGGCAAACCTTGCTTGCAAAACACCGAAAGCTCTCTTAATATCCTTGCGAGCAACTTCTTGAGCCTTGACAAACTCAGCTTCTATCTTATCTTCGGGATCCTTCACAGACTTCACAAAAGTTTTCCAGTCTGGATAGATGCCATCGGCTAGATAGTATCCCATTGTATATTCATTATTCATAACTTTGTAATTGCAAGTGAGTGTCTCTCCATTTGCTAGTTTCGCCAATAAAGGGGATCTTTGTAGCACGTTGATGTCATTGAGTGTTTCCGACAAACCAAAAAAAAATGCCAAATCCATAAATCTTGTGATGTGACGGTCTCAAGTACAATGGTAACATCTTTGCTCTTCCCATAGTATTGTCCATGTCATGTCTTGGGACAATTCTTCCATGTCCAATGCATATAATCAACACTACCAAGCATTTCAGGCCAACCTCTTTTCTCATTTATCTGCATCAATCTTTTTATGTCATCCTCATTGGAAGCTCGAAGATATGTTGGCATAAACAACTTGATAATCATGCGACTAAACATACGGACGAACTCTCTGGTTGTATCTTCACCAATTTGAATATACTCATCGGTGTAATCCGCAGTGATGCCATACGCAATCACCCGCATGGCAGCTGAAATGTTTTCATAGGGGCTGAAACCCATCACGCCGGTAGCATTTTTACGTTGCTTGAAGTAATTTGAGTTTGCTTCGCAGGCTTTCACGATTGTGACGAACAAACTACGACGCATGCGATACCTCCTACGGAATAGATGCGACGGATAGGTAGGTCCATCAGTTGCTCGTGGCCGAGGAGGCGATTCCGTTGGATGTGGTTCCGGGCAATACCGAGCTACGCCTCCGATTCAGCAACTTCGTGTGGTCCTCCAGCTCCTTGACGGAGAGAAGGAGGATGGTGGCCTCCAAGTCGTCGTCTTGGAGCAGCTCGTCGAGGTCGAAATCGTCCGAGCTCGACGAATCGGATTGATTGACGTCATTGATCTCGTCGGTCGAGCTCATCCTCGATTCGGCCGGTGCGGTGGCGAGACCCAGAGCTGAGCGAGGAACTGCGGGCGGGATGCGGGGCAACCTACACTAGCTCCGCTTCGCTGGGCTCCGCCGAATCGGGCGGTGCAGCGGTGGCAACGGCGGAGTGTGTTGTCGGCGCGTGGGAGGAGGGAGAGACCGGGCGATTGTGTGAAGTGAAAATTCAACGCGCCCTAGATACAGATCCACGTTCGGTTCGCTCGTTAGACCCCTACAAATACATGTCAAATTGGGTTTTCGGTCTCGGCCTAAAAACTTTTTTCGGTTTTGGCTCGTTTATGGTGATTGATCTACGCCGTTTTTTAGCCCGAAGCCGTAAACTAACAGTTATTTTTTGATTTTATGCCTTTTACGACCTCTGGTAGAGATGCTCTAACATCGACATATATGTCCTAAATTTTTGTTCAAAATTTTAATATTTTAAAATATTTTTCTTAAGTAGGAGGAGCATATGCTCGCAAGTTCAAAGGTAGATTTTGGCGTGTAGGAAGAAATATTCTAGACAAGCTCTTGTGCCATACAGCGGACTACCATATCCAAGAGAATCTTTAAAAAGACGTTGCATCTTGCTAGACACAAGTGTGAGTGAGGAAGCAATTTTTTACCAGGTACTCCCTCCATCTATAAATAAGTGGACATCTAGTTTAAAACTTTGTCCATAAAAAAGTGTATTTCTATATAAAAGACAAACAGGGAGCGCTCCCCAGCTCCATTCTCATTATAGAAAATGAAACACATAGCATTTTTAACAACATAGTAATAAAAGCTAAAGATATCCAGCCCATCAGCTAAGCTGAGGGTCTTAAGAAACATAACAAAACTCCAGACAAGAGGATAGTCATCACAACAGCATCTGATCCCAACTTGCCAAGAAGCAGGTAAGCCCAGCTATCCTATGTTTTAAAACACTAAAGCACCTCCTCAAACACCCAGACCATGTCATCAGATCACTACATGTATGTTGCCTGAATCTTCCGGGTGCTCTGACAGGTAGGCTTCCGAGGCACGCCCTTGATGGGTAGAAGCCGTGGACGACTTCCAGGTCGAGATCCAATCAAACGAAGTGCATTTCAGTCTGGCATCAGCGATGGCACCGTTCTCAGTCTTCTCACCAGGGCGCATTTGAATTTTTCCACCAGATCCCATTCCAAGTGTTTGAATGGAACCTGCCAGATCCTTAGATATGATAGGACTAAGCCCCACACCTGTTTCATGGACAACCAAGTTTTCCTGTTAAACACCAAATGGTTCCTATTGTTCCAAATGCACCATATAACTGCAGATGAGACAACATTTAACTGCTCAAACTTTTTATTGCATAGCCATTTTGATGCAAGGGATAAGTAATCAACAATTTCTACACCAAAAATCTCTTGTACCACAGACCAAAGCAATCTAGATATCAGGCAGTCAAAGAACAGATGTTTAACAGATTCTAATTCACTACAGAGCTCACAATCCAAGGGTTTTTGGATACCCCTATGCCTAAGATTATCCCTAGTCATGATTTTGTTTTGGGACAACAACCAAAGAAAGATTTGCACTCTAGGTGGGATTTTTAAGTCCCAGACGACGAGCGAGAAAAGCTGGTTGGACCCCTCTAAAATTGATGATAGCATACAAAGATTTAGAGGAATACACCCCTTTCGATTCATACTTCCAGATAAGCTGGTCCTCTTCCACAGAGAGGATGATTGTTTGAGCAATTTCACATATCTCAAGCCACATTTCCATCATCTGTGTAGTAAAGGTTCTTCTAAAGTCACATCTTAACTGTTGTCCATCCCATAGATCTGCTACCGTTTTCATTTGTTGATTAACCACAAAATAAATGTCCCAGTACTGAGTGGAGAGAGGAGCATTTCCAAACCAAGTATCTTCCCAGAATCTAACAGACCTACCATTCCCAATTTTCCATTTATAACCAAACTTAACTGCTCTAGATGCCCACATCATACCCTTCCAGAAGACAGAAGGATTAATGTCTTGGCAACAGAAAATATTAGGATCTCTAGTATTATATTTAGCATCTATTATCCTTTTCCAGAGACTTCCTTCTCCATATATATATCTTTTAACCCAAGAACCAACTAAGCATATATTTAAATCATGTAGGTTTGGAATACCAAGCCCACCATAATCTTTTTTCATGCAAATAGATGGCCAATTTGCTAGATGAATTTTCTTATTTCCATCTACATCATCCCACATACAATTAGCTATCTGAGTATTGATAAGATTTAGAGCCCATTTGGGGAACTTGAAAAAGGAAAGCATGTATATAGGAATGCTAGATAAAACAGTTTGGATGAGGATTCTTTTTGCCTCTAGAGACAGCAATTTTCCCCTCCATCCTGCCATTCTACTAAGAAGACTGTCCACCAGAGGTTGCAGATCTTCTCTTTTGAGTTTACTAAAGTGCAAGGGAAGACCTAAATACTTCACAGGAAATTTCCCAGCAACACATTGGAAAATATCTAAAAAAGGAGCAAGTTCATCACTCTCCATATTAGTAGCCATCAACTCACTTTTGTGGTAATTGATTTTCATCCCTGACACTTGTTCAAAACAAGTAAGGGTCCATTTAAGGTTTATAGCATTTCTCTCATTGTTTTCTAGAAAGAGCAAGGTGTCATCTGCATATTGCATACTAATCACCCCACCAGGAACTAAATGAGGACACAATCCTGTGATCATGCCACAAGAAGCACCTTTATTCACCATTTTCGAAAAAATATCAACCACAAAATTAAAAAGGAGGGGAGCAAAAGGGTCCCCTTGCCTTAAACCTTTACCAGTAAGGAAAAAATCTCCCTCCACATCATTCACATTAACACCAACAGACCCCCCTTGGGTTATCTGTTTAATCATTGAGATAATTTTCTCCCCAAAACCTCTAAGTTGCAAGATTTCATAGAGAAAATCTAAATTTACTCTATCATAGGCTTTTTCATAGTCTATTTTGAAAACTAAACCTTTGTCTTTCCTCCTATACACCTCATGAATGATTTCATGAGCTGAAACCACACTCTCTAGGATAAACCTACCCTTAATGAAAGCAGATTGTTGCTGAGAAATCAATCTGTCAATCAGTAAGGAGAATCTATTTGTAATAACTTTGGTAAAGATTTTAAACACACAGTTCAATAAACTTATAGGTCTAAACTTCCTGATCTCTTTTGCATCATCCTCCTTGGGGATCAAGGTGATCATAGCAAAATTTAACCTATAGATGTCTAACCTATTCTGGTACCAGTCATCAAAAAGATCAAGAAGATCCCTTTTAATAACGTCCCAAAAAGATTGGAAAAAAAGAAAGGATAAGCCATCTGGGCCAGGTGCTCCTTCAGCATAAGACCCAAACACATCCTCCTTAATTTCCTCTTCAGAAAACTCCTTCTCTAACTCAACATTCTCCTGTGATGTGACTTTCTCTTCATAGGAAAAGAAGTCATCCATTAATCTAATATCAGGTGTTTCTTCCCTTTTAAACAACTCTTTATAAAAATCAGTTGCTATTTTAGGCATGCCTTTTTGGTCAGTAACAGGGCCCTCTGACCCCTCTAAAACATTTATTCTTTTCTTCCTTCTCCTCTGATTAGCTATTGCATGGAAATAGGCTGTGTTCCTATCTCCCTCCAGGATATTCCTGTCCCTGGATCTTTGCCTAGCTTTGGTCTCCTCAATGATCCAATAAGTGTTCAGCTCAGTGAGGATATCATCTAATCTTTTCCTACTGTTATCATCTAAAGGCTGGGTTTCAGCAGAAATATCTAAAGAGTCATATTCCTCCATGAGTTCTTTCTTATGTTTCCTAATATCAGCCTCTAGGTTAGCACTCCATCCTCTAGCTAATTTCCTAAAATACTTACATTTATCATGCCAACTATCAGTAGCAGATTTGTTACCCCTGTCCAGACTCCAAGCTTTAATCACTAGGTCCTTAAAGTCAGGCCTAGATAACCACCACTTCTCAAACTTAAAACCACTTTTCTTTGGAACCTGACCACAACCAGAGTCCCATATAATGGGAGTATGATCACTCCCTACTCTAGGCAGAGCTCTAGCATGTGCCAAAGGAAAAATTTCTTCAAATTCAGTTGTACAAAAAATCCTATCAATTCTACTCATGATCAGATTTTCCTGGTTATTGGCCCAAGTAAAAGCTCTACCAGTTAAACCAATCTCTACCAGAGCCCAGATATCAATCCAAGCATTGAACTTATCTGCCCATCTATGATCAATGATGCCATTACTCTTATCTGACTGAGATCTAACAAGGTTAAAATCACCACCAATGATAGCAGGACCTTCCCAATGAAAGAAAAGCTCATGTAGTTCAGAAATAAAGGCATCTTTTTTTTCCTCATAAGAAGAACCATACACAGTGGTGATTCTAACAGTTGTATCAGTTACCTTGTTCCTAACTATTACACTAACAGAAAAATTCCTAATATCCCAAGCTATAATGTCAAAGAGGTCAAGATTTAAACCAACTAAAATCCCTCCCGCAGACCCAGCTGTAGGAAGATGATTCCAAGCAAAATTTCTATTCCCTAAAACACACTTAAGAAAGGAATTACTAAATTGCTGCTTTTTTGTTTCTTGGAAACCAATATAGTCTAGATGTAAAGGAACAAGATTTTCATCAATATATCTCTGCCTACCCAGGGCTTGAATCCCTCTACCATTCCAAAAACCACACTTCATCTAAATATTTTCCTGGGGTGCTTTCCCTGTTTTTTCCTAGTCACATGAACCTACACATTCTCACCTCTATCATCAAACTCAAGATCTGTATTATACTGATCAGGAGTTCTTGGGCAGTTAGTAGTAACTGACAGAACATCTACATCTAATAGAGGATCCATAGGCTCATCAGAAGGAAGCCTCTGAATACTATTTGTAACCAAACTATCAGTCTCCACAGTATTGTCTACTACACCAGTATCTACATGAATCCCTATCTTCCTAGCCATATCACCTAATTCTTCTACTTGCAGAACATGAAAAGGATTGGATCTGATTATACCTGTCATTTTTGAAGCAGCTCCCATAGTATTCTTCTTCTATTTCAATTCCATAGCTTTATCCATCACATTCTTTGATCTGTCACTTTGTCTACTAGGTTGCACAGGGCCCCAAGCTTTCTTTTGTTTCTTTCCAGCTCCTTGGTCCTCTCTATCTTTCATCAGATCATGAAAAGATGGCATGATATCCTCAGGGAGGCTGAGCTATTCTGTAGCAGCTTCTTCCATTCTCTCAGCAAAAGATAAGCCTTCTTCATTCTAGAAGCTTGTAACTTCAGATCTCACACCCTCATCAGCATTGTTGGAAACATCCCAGGTGAACTGTCCATCAGTACCTATAGCACCCTTCTCCACCAGTAGCTTGTACATCTCAGAGCCAGGAATCACTTCATCATGTATGTCAGTAGCCAGCATTGCATTCTGTCTCCCCTGACCTGCATTCCCAGTTTCCACTTGGTGATTTGAGCCACCACTAGACTATGAGTTTGTAGTGTTTCTATTTACTTCAGATCTCCCATCAGTATCCATACCACTGTTTCCATTTCCATTACTTCCTCCTATATTGCCACCTTCATGCCCAGTAGGTAAGTCTCTTTGTGCCCCAGCTGCATTTGGTAATTCAGCAGTGAACTGTAACTGGAAGAGTTTTCCATGGAAGTTAAACAGCCTACCAGCAGGGATTCTGTTAGGATATCTTTATAGAATTTCAACCCTAACTACCTCAGCACAATTCTTGAAAATGCTTTGCCAGTCCACTTTTTTCAACAGTCCACACACAGACACAGCTTGATCAATGATGTTCCACTCACACCATGGAGGCAGCAGTCCCCTTATCTGAATCCAGGTTTCTACTAAGGTTTCCACAGGTTCTGGGTCATCAAACCACTTGGTAACAGAGACAGTGACTCCCTCTTTTGCCAAGTGTATTTCTATATTTCTAATGCATATTTAAGTAGTAAAAATTGATTCTCTCTTATTGTACGGAAATCAAACCTAGTAATATTCATCACATGTTTTTCTTGATTTCAACATGCACTTAGCTCATTGGAGGTGAAAGAATTGAAGAGGGAAGAGATATTGATTTGCATGTGAAACTATGTATTTTTCCCATCCCATAATTTATCTTAAAAATCTGATGTGTACACTTATTTATAAACGGAGGGGTACTGTAAAAATGACCAAAAGCAACGCCACGCTACAGCATTTTCTACTAAGCCAAAATGAGACGGGCGTGTCAGCAACTCATCATAGCCACCCCAAACTTGAATAAGCGTTTGCTTTGCTCTAAAGGCAAGCCTGGTTGACATGGTACACCAACGTGATGTGATGATGTTGGTTATGTGCATGAGATGCAACCAAAGATTCTCGGGAAGTTGATGGGGGGACTTAAGAAGGAATTTTCTTAGTTTCTGAATCCAGTTGTCCGCACATAATCTAAGACTACAACCACAAGTGGTTATAAATTTTACCAACTAAACACTAGTTCTCTTGGCGTTTTCCACACTTATTACTTCTATTTTAAAATATAAGCCCTTTTAGAAAGCTAAAATTTAAATTTCAGAATGGAGGTAGTATTTGCTAAAGATGATGCTAGTTCGCCTTGGCACTGCTCTACATGGTGTTGCTCGCATTTATCATACTAAACTTGTCAAAGAAGATGGTTCATTCTTCGAAAAGGGGGAGAACCTCCGGAAAGTACCAAGTGCACATGAGCACAAGTGCTCCTTGGACTTTTGGATTTTTGAAAAATTTTAAAACCTCGCTCTTTTATGTTTTCAAAAATTATGGCATTAAATATGTAGATAGATTTAGACACGAGGAGTGTAGTCAAAAAAGTCCCATTAGAAAATACTTTGTATTTTGGAAAATACAAAAAAGACAAATTTCTGACTATGACGAGACTTTTTTTATTCCAATCTTCGTATACACATCTATCTACATATTTAATGTCATAATTCTTGAAAGCAGAGAAATATGAGAATCTGGAATTTTCAAAAATCCAAAAGTGAAGGGAGCACTGACTCCCATGTGCATAAAATCCTTGTCCGAGAACCTCAGCCTTTACATCAATATATGCCAGAGTCATCTTTATTAAATATGTACAAGTATGATTATATCTCATGGGTGGTATAAGATGGATACAAGAATCAACAACTGAAAAACAAAATCATAGTAGTTCTAAGCATCGCGTAGTTGGACAGTAATAGGTCCATCCAAAAATATCTCATAGAACCGTCTTCGTACGGTTTCACGAATACATAATGTGTCCTTGCTCCTTCCCCAACTGCAGAAACAACCGTATACAACTCCAGCATCTAGCCATATGGATAACCCGCACAAAATGAATAGCTCCTCGTGCTATTAGTGTGTGCATTCAGATTATAGCTATGTGTAAGAGCAGTTTTATCTGTTGGGGGGCTGTTAGGGCTTGGAGATGGTCTAACATCTTCTGAGAACTCATATGGAATTGGGTTGTAGAAGTATACAATCCATACACATTTTGTTGGAAGCCATCCTTTAATTCAAAGGGCTCCCATAGAAAAAAAAAACAGTCTGGACAATACAAACTCTGCCGTTGTTGGACCGGGCCAACGATGGGCTCTCCGGAACGCCCAAAAGCAGTAGAAGGTTCTAGTAGGCTCGAGCCAACCACATCTCCGCCGCCCGGGCACAAATCAACGATCAGATGTGCCGCCACGACCTTTATATCCTCTTCCAGATGCTACTGGAACAGTTATCCTGAACAAATCTCCCGTGCTCCACCTGCTCCACCTCCGGCGACGGCGGCGCTGCTTCCCGGTAAGCTTCCTCCTCCACACCCGTATCGACGCATCCCGGCGTGTGCGTTTTATTCCGATCTATCGATGCATGTATCTGTAGGTTGTAAGGAGTTGGATTGCCTTTATGGGATTGATTGATTGATGATTCTTTTCGTGTGTCTTATCTCTCGATTCGTGTCAGGTCGGGGCAATAGGATCTTCCCCCCTCGCAGATCGAAGAGAAAATAAGTGATGGATTAGTCTTATTTTTCGTTATCGTTATCGCTCTGTGTTCATTGATTGATTTGACCCGAGATTTAAGTGCCTGCTATTTTGAAGGTTCTGCCGGAATTGGGGATAGCAGTGTCTACTACTCATGATGTTGTCTATTAAGTTCTTTTCCCCACTCTTTTGAATTATCTAGCATGTTCTTGGTCAATCCTAGATGTAATTTTGCGTATAGAATCTCTGATTCGTGTGGTGGAACTGCAGATCTCTCTCTAGATTTCCTGCAAGGGGACGAGCAGGTGCTGGAATCCAGGCGCCGCCATGGCTGAGCACCTGGCGTCGATCTTCGGCACGGAGAAGGACCGCGTGAACTGCCCCTTCTACTTCAAGATCGGCGCGTGCAGGCACGGCGACCGCTGCTCCCGCCTGCACAACCGCCCCTCCGTGTCGCCGACGCTGCTGCTGTGCAACATGTACCAGCGCCCCGACATGATCACCCCGGGTTTCGACCCGCAGGGCAACCCCATCGACCCCAGCAAGATCCAGGGCGACTTTGAGGACTTCTACGAGGACATCTTCGACGAGCTCAGCAAGTACGGCGAGGTGGAGAACCTGCACGTCTGCGACAACCTCGCCGACCACCTCATTGGCAACGTGTACGTCTCGTTCAGGGAGGAGGACCAGGCTGCCAAGGCCCTCCAGGCGCTGCAGGGGCGGTTCTACTCTGGCCGCCCCATCATCGCTGAGTTCTCGCCGGTCACCGACTTCCGGGAGGCCACCTGCAGGCAGTTCGAGGAGCACAACTGCAACCGTGGAGGGTACTGCAACTTCATGCATGTGAAGGAGATCGGCAGGGACCTGAGGAAGAGGCTGTATGGGCACCTGCATAGGTCCAGGAGAAGCCACAGCAGGAGCCCAAGCCCTTACCATTACCACTCGAGGGACCGTGATCGATCCTCGCGGTCGTCCAGGGACCGCGGAGACTACTATGGTGGCAGCTTGGACCGTGGTGACTATGGTGATTACCACCACCATAGCAGGAGGAGCAGTGAGAGGAATCGCAACTATGACAGTGATGGGAGCAGGCGTCGGCGGCACAGGAGCCGCAGTAGGAGCCCGGTCAGGGAGGGCAGCGAGGAGAGGAGGGCGAAAATTGAACAGTGGAACCGCGAAAGGGAGGCGGCTCAGGCCTGAGAGCTTTGGTCTCGTTGCAGGTTGCAGTGTTGCCTTGTTCACCGAATGTTCTGCCTGTCTGATCGTGTATTGGTAGATGAAGTTAGAATGTCGTACTAGTGAACTTACTCAGATGCATGATGTAGCCTATTCGGCGTTTTTCTTGTTGAACTTGATGTGTTGATGGAACCTATTTGGTGATGAACTTGTTATGATTAAAGTTTTCCAGAATGCTCCTTTTTTCAGCCTATGTGGATTGTTCTGCTCACATAGCTCGTTCCAGCCCTTGAATGCTCTAGTAAGGTAGATGAAGTTGGTGAATATACTCAGATGAATGATATAGCATATTCTGTGTTATTCTTGTTGAACTTCCTTTGGATATGTTGATGGAACATGTTTGGCGATGAACTTGTTATGATCAAAATTTTATCTGGATGTTCTTTTCCGCATTGTTTTGCTCACATAGCTTTCCATTCCAAATGCATTGGGGAATTGAATATTTGCATCACTCTAGTTTTCCTACCAACTGATTAAACTCATGTTTCCTAAAATTAAACTCATATCCTTAATTACATTCAGTCTGTTCAATGGAATAGAGATAATGCACAAAGGCCACCGTCATATTTTTTGTTGCTACTGGATGTTTCATGTAGTAGCATACTACAGATTGACAGCTACTGGACATGCTACATCTAAACAGGCTTGTTAGGCTCTTGTTGAATGATTTATGTTGAAGCCAGAGAGAACCTAAACCTAGCCAAAACTGAAGAACTAACTAAAGATTATTTTGCAGTTAAGGACGCCTTTATTGGCTCAAAACATCTCGGCGAGGTGATATTCTCTTCCCAAGAAAGAATTTCTTTCCTAAAGAGGAAGTTACATTTGTAGCAGTCCAAGAATAATCAACCTTTTGCCAATTGGTTCCCCATGAAAATCCTTGTTTGGAATTGTAGGGGGGCAGGGAATGCAACAAATCTTTTCTTTTCAGTAGATTCTCGATGTATGCGTCCAACGACACAGAAACAAAAAAAAAAAACTTACAAGTAACCAAAGGTAAAGAAACAAACTTAAACAGAACTAAACATCAACTGCTGGACATGAGGCTGCATTGGTCATGATAGCTAAGTTCAGAAAACAGGTTGCTCGCCCTATACTCCAGCACTGTAACACCTCTAGAGGCTTAATGCATGCCACGACACGTTGGGAAGAAAATTAGGTAGTTTATAAGGCTTCAGTTTGTGACTGCAGACTGCTGAATGTAATTCATAAAATGCCCTAGAACAATAGCAGCAAAGATGGACATAACTTAAGGTTTATCTCCACTGGTGGACCATTTCATTTTACATATTCTATTTAGAAATAGTTTTACGGAAAGGCTAAACCTATTCTTCTGATTGTTCTTATTCTTTGATTATTGGAATTCTAGTTAGGAAGAAAATTAATGACTACCACGACACGTAGAACAATAGCAGCAAAGATGCAGCTAACTTAAGGTTTATCTCCACTGGTGGAAAACCATTTCATTTTACATATTCTATTTAGAAATAGTTTTACGGAAAGGCTAAACCTATTCTTCTGATTGTTCTTATTCTTTGATTATTGGAATTCTAGTTGGGAAACAGGAGTGCCAAAGCAATGGAATATAAGTAAAGTCAATTCGATAAGGAAATTAGCCTTCTTCTTGTTGTTCTTTCCTGTAATCCAGGAAGCAAATTTGGGAAATTTTAGTTCAACCGATAGAATTATCATAAACCATAGAGAAGCCAAATGCTGCCTAGCGTGTCAGCTATTTGGTAGCATTTCATTCTATGGTACCATACCTGGCAGCTCAAATGTCCAATCAGCATCTCAAAGGCTGGGCTACAGGTAAGATGAAGTTTAAGCAAACATGAAAGCAAGCTCAAGAACACAGAAAATCAGGAGTTCGGGAAACTAACGCAGTTGACAAGACCAGATATCAAACACACACAAAAGGGGCATCAGGCAACAGGACAATGTGGCGAATGGCCCAATATAATAGCTGATATAGGTTATGAGTTTGTTCCACTCACAATTTATCCGCAACTCGAACAATTGCCAAAAAGTTACAGGTATCGTAGCCCTCATAGAGAAATCTAAGCAGCCGGAGGTAGATGAATATATTAACTTCCTAAACTGGGTACACAAAAAAGTAGAGACCTGATGCAGATCAAATCTACATCTTGGCCTCCTTGGGGTCCTGGTATTCAGCCTCCGGAGTCTGGTCACCACCACTGCTGCCACTGCCGCCAGCAGCTCCCCCACCACCTTGCATGTGCTGCCCGATCTTCGAAACCGCCTTGTTTGCGGCTTCCAGCTTCTGCTTGATGTTGTCCAAATCATCACCAGCCATTGCTGATCTCAGATCAGAAACAGCAGACTGGATTTCTGTAACAACCTCAGCAGGAACCTTGTCCTTGTACTCACTGACACTCTTCTCGATGCTGTAGATCGTGGTGTCTGCAGAGTTCTTGATATCAATCAACGACTTCCTTTCCTGGTCCCTCTGAGAGTGTAGCTCTGCCTCCCTCACCATCTTCTCGATATCACTGTCAGACAAACCACCTGAAGACTTGATGGTGATATCTTGCTCTTTGCCAGATTGCTTGTCCTTTGCTGACACCTTGACAATACCATTGGCATCAATGTCAAATGTGACCTCAATCTGTGGCAGGCCCCTTGGAGCTGGTGGAATACCTTCAAGCTGGAACTCACCGAGAAGCTTGTTATCTGTAGCCATCTCCCTCTCACCCTGAAGAACCTTGATCCCAACCTGTGTCTGGTTATCTGCAGCAGTGGAGAATGTCTGACTCTTCTTGGTTGGGATCGTAGTGTTCCGGGTAATTAGCCTTGTGAAGATGCCTCCAAGAGTCTCAATACCGAGGGAAAGGGGTGTGACGTCCAGCAACAGGAGCTCCTTCACATCACCCCTCAAGATGCCACCCTGGATGGCAGCTCCCATGGCAACAGCCTCATCAGGATTGACTCCCTTGCTTGGTGACTTGCCGAATATCTGAGAAACAACATCCTGGACCTTTGGCACCCTTGTCATACCACCGACCAGCAGAACCTCATCAACCTCCTTGGCAGAGATGCCAGCATCCTTGAGGCAGTTCACACAAGGGCTGCGAGTTCTCTCAATAAGATTGCCCACCAGAGACTCAAACTTTGATCTGGTCAAGGTCAAGTTGAAGTGCTTCGCACCAGAGGCATCAGCCGAGATAAAGGGAAGGTTGATATCAGTCTGTGCAGTTGAGGAAAGCTCGACCTTGGCCTTCTCAGCAGCTTCCCTGAGCCTCTGCAGAGCAGACTTGTCCTTGCTCAGGTCAATGCTGTCAGACTTCTTAAACTCACCAACCAGGTAGTCCAGCAATGCAGCGTCAAAGTCCTCACCACCAAGGAAAGTGTCTCCATTAGTTGCCTTTACCTGAACAAGGTGTAAATATTATGATCAGAACGCTTAGCTCGACATTTACACGCATAGGATTGATAAAAGTCATGCAAGAAAATTACCTCAAAAACTCCATTGGAGATCTCAAGGATGGAGACATCAAAAGTACCACCACCCAAGTCGAAGACAGCGATCAGGCCCTCCTTGTTGTTCATTCCATATGACAGAGCAGCAGCAGTGGGCTCATTGATAATCCTGAGCACCTCCAGTCCAGCAATCCTACCAGCATCCTTGGTAGCCTGGCGCTGAGCATCATTGAAATAAGCCGGCACTGTAATAACAGCCTTGGAGACCGACTTGCCAAGGTGAGCCTCTGCAGTTTCCTTCATCTTGGTGAGAACAAACGCACCAATCTGGCTCGGGGAGTATTGCTGCCCAGCCAACTCAACCCAGGCATCACCATTTGGTCCCCTGACAATCTTGTAGGGCACCATCTTCATCTCCTTCTGTGTTTGGGGGTCATCAAAAGACCTACCAATCAGACGCTTGGACCCACGAACTGTGTTCTGGGCATTTGTGACTGCCTGCCGACTGGCAGTGATGCCGACCAAGAGGTCGCCAGTCTTGTTCTTGGCAACAATGGAAGGCGTTGTCCTTGCGCCTTCAGCATTCTCAATTACCTTAGGTGTCTGCACAAAAAAATATGAATTTTACTAGCAGCATCACCAATTCACTACCAATTAAAAGTTTAGTCATAAAACTGCAACTTCATAAGAATTCACTACTAGCAAAGTTACCAATCCATTAATCAAATTGCACTTCATAAGAATATACTAGCAGCTTCACCGATTCAGACATCAAACAGTAACCTCAGGACAATTTTACTAGCAGTGTCATCATATCACTACCAATCAAAGAATAGCTGTCATCAAACTGCAAATTCACAACATTTTACTAGCAGCGTCACCGATTTCACTAACAATTAAAGGTGCAGTTATCAAACTCAACTTCACAGCATAAGAAGATTTGCTGCTAATTGCATCTGAATATATCAATTGTAGGGACATTAGAACTTTCTTACAAGAACAGAACGTGGTAAATTCCAGAGTGGTTAGGGGAAAAAACACACCTTTCCTTCCATGACGGAGACACATGAGTTGGTCGTGCCCAAATCGATCCCGATGACATCTGCCGCGGAAGGCTTCGAGCTGAACACAGACAGAAAATCCGTCTCAGCACCCAACAAGCAAGAAGCAAGCTGACATATATACACACAAAATAGAAGATCTACAGATCCTAAATTGCTAGTAGTTACCTGAAAGCGCGGGCCACTGATCCGAGCCTGGAGAGTAGGGGAGACGTCGTGTGAAGGGGAGCCCTGGGAGCCTGATCAGATCACATAAGGGAAACCACAAATAGATCAGATCAACTTCACAGCACGAGAAATCGACACCCAAATCGGCGTGCCAATCCAAGAAAATACAAGAACTTGGCCATGGACCAAGAAGAAATGCAGGGGGTGGGGGAGGGGGTGGCACCTGAGAGATGGCGCGGTTGGCGAGGGCGTGGCCGGACCTGGCCAGCCTGGACGCGATGAGAGATCCCATGGACATGGCTGGCGCTCGAGCTTTGGTCGGCTCCCGGCGGCGGCGGCGGGTGGAGGCTGTGAGAAAGGGGAGGAAGGTGAGATCCGAAAAACCCTAGTGGGAGGTCTTAAACCCCTGGCGGCCCGCCGCATCGGCTTGGGCAAGGGGAAAGAAATGGGGGCCAGGGGCATTTCCGTCATTCTTCTCGGGCTAGGTCTGTGGCTGACGGTGGGCCACGAGTCATGGGTCGAAGATTCCAGACGCTCGACCTCCGTTCGTTTGGGTTTGGTCCTTTGGGTGGTGGAGGACATTTCTTTTTGCTGAAGGAATTTTATTATTGCCGTTGTCTTTCTTATCTTGCGCAAAAGTCAAATGCAAGCCGGTTTTTTGAAATAAATGTCAAAGGCTACTACCGAGTTGCTTTCTTGGAACACAATACTGCTGCTGTTACACGCCCCTTCAAACTGCGTCAAGGCATGAAGCAACCCCGGCTTGAATTTTTTAGCCTTTTCTAAAACCACGATGACTTTTTCTTTCGGACAAATATGAAGAACTGGAAAGAACGACATACGAAGAATTGAACATACGCATACTTTATGGAAAAGCTAACTCTCGGTTAGATAAGAATTAACTTGAAACACCAAACTTCTCCACCTTCGGATGTGGTGCAAAGATTTGTGTTGGCATGGTTGCAATAGGAACATTTTTAACTGCGATGAAGTAGTTGCACTATGGTTGCA
>NC_061512.1:229754998-229771140 GCF_022539505.1 Lolium rigidum | reverse complement strand
TTACAGTGACTAATTCAGTTGCATACTTGGTGCCAGGGCCGGTCCTGAGATTTCGAAGGCCCGGGGCGGAACTAAAATTTTGGGCCCTCTTACTAATTACTATAAATTGTTTACCCGCATGTATGAGATGATGAAAAATAAATACTTTAAGTATATCCAATTGCAATATTCATATAAAAATAATAATGTGTACATGATACCTTAAAATTTCCTGCGCCAACTCCTAGAAGCAAATTCACTGGCGATGGAATCAATATCAATCTCGTCCACTAACTTCTTCTCGACGCATAGAGTTGCCAAACCATTTAACCTCTCTTGAGACATTACAGATCTCAAATAGTTCTTCAATAATTTCAACTTTGAAAAGCTTCTTTCAGCTGATGCAACAGTCACGGGCAAAGTAAATAAAAGCCGATAAGCGATAGAAATATTAGGATAACAATCCGCTTCTCTGACAAACTCAAAAATCTCCATAGCAGACATTGGTGTATCGATATCGGCAAAGTGAACTGCATAACACTTAACTCGGAAATAAGTGCATTCAACTCAACATCACATGTATCAGGTTTACCAGATTTGCCCTACTGAGTAAAAGTTTTTGCAAATTTAGTGCACTGTTCTTGCAGTTGAGGACCATCCAATGCCTTCAAGGATTTGGAACTCGTTAAAAACCCAAATATACTTTTAAATGACTGGAGTTCTTCAAATCTGTGTTGTAAAGATGTGGTCGCCATATCGACCATAACCAAAAAATAGTTAACTTTAAAATCCTCCTCAACTTGAAAGATTGCTTCCTCGCATTCAGTTTCATCAAATTGCTTTTTCCTCGAAGCATGACGCTTTACACGGAATGATTGCTCTACACCCATATATCCTTGGCAGTCTTCAAAGCCACATCAAATGCTTTATTTCTATATGTCTCAAAGTGAGTACGCATACCTTCTATTTGTTGAATTGTAGAATCAATGCACATGGATGTTGATTGCAACTTCTTGCTGACTGTGTTTACTGCAAATAATATATCATGCCAAATAATCATACCAAATATAAAATTCAAAGCTACCAAGAACTTTAAATAAATTATTTGCATCACTCCTATCATTGGGTTCAGTATCAACATCTTCACTTAATGAAAGAAGAGCAGACCTTAACTGAGGAGCTTGAAATCTTATTGCGCAGACACTTTTGATCCGACTCTCCCAACGAGTATTAGAACAAGATTTTACAATTAAACCTTTCACGTGGTCAAGCAACACTTTCCATCTTTTGGTAGACCCAGAAAAGAAAACATAGATCCGTTGCACGATACCAAAGAAAGAAACAGCCTTACCACAAGATTTAGCCATATCACAAAGAGTAAGATTAAGACTGTGGCAAGCACACGGCATATACAAAGCTCTTTGATTCACCTTGATCAACCTATTATGCACTCCTTTGTTCTTTCCTTTCATATTAGAGCCATTATCATAACCTTGACCCCTAATATCATCAATAAGAAGACCATATGACTTGATGGATTCAACCAGTACATTGAAAAGCCCTTCACCAGATGTGTCATTCGCTACCAAGAAACCAAGAAAGTGCTCCTCAATTTTTACCTGTGCATCAGACGTATTAACACATCGGACCAACAAACTCATTTTCTCCTGCTGACTCACATCTGGGGTACAATCAAGAATAACAAAGAAATATTTGGCCATCTTAACTACCTTTAGAATGGTGCTTGTAATGCTTGAAAGCCATAAGAGAAATCAACTCATTCTGAATTTTATGACTAAGATAATGATAATGAACTCTTTGCTTTGAATCCGTCTAATGTGGTCTTGCATTACCATATCAAATTCTGCAATCATTTCTACACAAGCTAAGAAATTACCATTATGATCATCATAAAGTTTCTCACTGGATCCTCTGAATGCCAAACTGCGTTTACCAAGAAATTTCACAATAGCAACTATTCTTAGTAAAACTTGCCTCAAGCGCTCCTTCTCTTTTGTGATCTCATGCTGCAACTCCTTATTAATTATTCCATGTTTGCTCAGTCTACTTCTCAATTCGTTCCAAGAGATCATGCTTGTCATATGATCGGCACTAACTTCATGTTCTTTGAGTCTATCGGTGATATGTTTCCAATCACAAAACCCATCATGCGCCAAAGAACTCTTGCAGTTGATAGGATTGAACAACTTACATGAAAAGCATAACACTTTGTCAACACTTCTTGAATAAACTAGCCATCTTCGATCACGTACTTCTCCATTGCTCATCTGTCTAGTATAATGCGAATATGAAAGATGTCTCTTCTTAGCATATGAACGAAAAGTTATATTCTCTTCTATGATAGGACCCTTCTCCACTAACATGTCCCTTTCTTTGTTACCAAGAGTAGCCCAATTTACCGGGTCATAAATATCCACACTAACTGGAACTGGTTCATCATCAACACTAGCAGATTTATCATGATGATCAGTTACATTGTCACTATCCGCATTAACCTGAACGTCGTCCTCTGTACCGACATCATCTTCTACATCAACCTTATTTTGTTCCCCCACAGCAACTAGCGCCAACTCATCTGGATTGCTTGAAGTGCTCGCGTTGCTCTTCAAAAATTTAAACATAGACCCTCTCTATGATTCAATTAATTTTTCTTCTTGCTGTTTCCTTCTTCATTTTTTAGCACCGGATTCAGGCTCCATAATCAGTTAACCTAGCTTCTAATCAAAATTAGAACACGAATTAGAGCAGATAGTTGAATTTCAAGAGAACGGCGGCGGTCGGCGGGCGTTCTTTTCTTACCTTCTATGCAGACTCGGTGCATGGGGACTGGGACTACGGCGGCCAGCGGACCAGGCAGGGCAGCAGATCGTCGCAGCATCGGTGGTCAGCAGTCACGCAGGGGTGGCGGCGGCAGGAGAGCTGGAAACCGCCTGGGCGAGGGCGTCGGGCGCGAGGCGCGACGTTTCTGTTCCGCGTATCGGCGTATGGAACAAACTATCGATCAATGATCTGCGACCTTGCCTGTTGGTATGACTCGTACGCAGGCCTGCTCGTACGTATTCCTGGCCGGCTGGCCCGATCGGCAACTAAAAGAAAAAAAAGAAAGGCCCAAAGTATAGATCGAAGCCCATCTAAAAACGTCAATTTTTTTTTGCAACTTATAGTAAGCCTATATAAAAATTGTGGGCCCCTAATTTTTCTGGGCCCGGGGCGGCCGCCCCGCCAGACCCCCCCCGCCCCCCAGGGTCGGGCCTGCTTGGTGCAACTAAAATATACTTTGTAGAAACATTTGATCGGGATTTTAGTTATGCTCTCAATGAGAGCTAGTTGCACCCTTATGCTTTGCTGTACATAAATGTTTAATTTTTGCGTTGAAATTTGTGAGTAAACATATTACAACATGGTTTGCTTCCACGATATTACCAAACATCAAAGAATTTGCAACCTGCTTTGTTCTTCTGGTCACCTCTACTAGTGAGTATGGACTAAATAAGCCAATCCATGTTGATCTAACACATAATTTGTAATCGGCATTTCTATCGAAAAATGTCTTACAAAGGAATAACCAAATCATCGAATGATTGTGTATCTAGTACTCGGGGTTTTGTATGAAATAATGTTTTTTACATTCACAGGGAGACAAATTCCCCGGTAACCAGTGTTCACGAACATATTCAAAGTTTCAAACTGAAAAGCGAAAACAAAGCCGCGGCTTTGGAACGAAACGAAGTTCCAACCTAAAACACTACTGCCCACATCAGGGGTACTGAACCAACCTCAGCTCAGGGCCAGCAAAAGCACGCCAACTCTCTAGCCAAAAACTATCCAAAAACCACCACATGCATTACATTACACCAACAACTAAAGGCATCTACTATTGCAAGCTAGTTAAAGCAGATCAACCCAGCACGACATGGACCGAGGAGTATTCCTCTGGATGCTCGTGCAGGTAAGCCAGGGAAGCTCTTTCACCATGCGCAAGCTTTGAGGCAGGGGTCCAGGAGGAAATCCAGTTGAAGCTGGTGCACTTCAGCTTGCCATCAGTTCCAAGGGTGTTTTGATGAGTTTCACCAGGATCTCCACAAACATATCCACATCCTTCCAAATTTGATCCTTGAAAGGAACTTTCCAGTTCCTCGGGTATGATAGAATCAATCTCCACACCTCCTTCAAATCCATCCAAAACATTCTGTTAAACACTATGCTATTTCTAGAATTCTAAATCCCCCAGAAGACAGCAGAAGAAATGAAATTAAATTGGAAGAATCTTTTATTGCATATCCATCTACCAACTACATCTATAAATTTTGCAATCATATACTTAAAGCAACTCTCAACCAAAAGCCAAATGCTTTTAGCCACAATACAATCAAACAAAAGGTGATGCACACTCTCAAACTCTTTACAAAAGGAACACTCCATAGGTTTTGGAATTCCTCTATGTCTCAAATTATCTCTAGTCATAATTTTGTTCTAGGAAAGAAACCAAAGAAACACCTGGACTCTGGGAGAAATTTTGAGATCCCAAAATGCATGAAGGTAAATTGGAGTTATACCCCTAAAACTAACTAAAGCATACATGGACTTTGAAGAATATATTCCATTAGTTTCATATGACCAGATAAGCTGGTCTTCCTCAACATCTAATGTTATGGTATTAGCAATAACAAATAATTCCTGCCACTTCACCATCATCTCATCAGAAAAGGTTCTTCTAAAGTCACATCTCAGGTTTGTTCCATCCCAAACCTCACAAATAGTTTTAGTTTGTTGATTAGAGACAAAATATATATCCCAAAACTGTGTAGCTAGATTAGTATTACCAAACCAGATGTCTTCCCAAAATCTAACACTTCTACCATTACCAATCTTCCACTTGTAGCCAAAACTCACGGCTTCGGCAACTCCCATCACCCCTTTCCAAAAGGTTGATGGGTAAGTATCATGGCAACACAAAATGTTCGGATTTCTAGTATTATATTCGATATCTATCACTTTTCTCCACAGAGTTCCTGCACCTTGTATATATCTCTTAACCCAAGACGCTAGTAAACAGACATTAAGATCTTGCAGGTTAGGAATAACCCAACCTCCAAACTCTTTCCTCATACATACAGAGGGCCAATTAGCTAAATGAATATTATTATTCCCCTCTTCATCATTACACAAACAATTTGCTAATTGAGTATCAATGAGCTTCAAAGCCCACTTAGGAAATTTAAAGAAAGATAACAGATATATATGAATACTAGACATGCCAGATCTTACTAATTCTCTTTTGGCTGCAGAGGACAAAAGTTTTCCTCTCTAGCCAGTCATTCTACCTAGGAGAGCATCAATTAAAGGTTGTAAATCCTCTCTCCTCAACTTATCATAATATAAAGGGATCCCAAGGTATTTAATAGGAAAAGAACCAGGACATAACCAAAAATATCTAAGAAAGGAGAGCACTCCTCTATGTCTACATTGATAGGGATCAACTCACTTTTATGATAGTTAATTCGCATACCGGAAATTTGTTCAAAACATGTCAAAATCCACTTCATATTTGTTGCAATTCTACTATTTTTATCTAAGAAAAGTAGAGTATCATCAACATATTGGAGGTAGACCACACCTCCATGGACAAAATCAGGGCATAAAGACTTGATTAGGCCCTCTCTACCTCCTTTGAAAAGCATTTCCGAGAACACATCAACCACAACGTTAAATAAAGCAGGGGATAAAGGATCCCCTTGTCTTAATCCTTTACCACTAAGGAAAAAAGTCACTCTCTATCTCATTAATTTTCACTCCCACGGACCCACATGTGGTAAGCTATCTAATAAGCCTAATCCAAAAAGGGCTAAACCCCCTAAGTTGTAGAATTTCATACAAGAAATTGAAATTTACTCTGTCATAGGTCTTTTCATAGTCAATTTTAAAAACAAAACCATCCATCTTTTTCCTATGCACCTCGTGTACTATTTCATGAGAAGTTACCACACCCTCCAAAATATACCTGCCCTTAATAAAAGTTGATTGGTTTTGAGAGATCAACCTACCTATGATTATAGCTAGCCTATTTGTCAATACTTTCCAAAAAAAACTGCAGTTTAGCAAACTAATAGGCCTAAACTTGTTCATGGTTCTATCGTCATTCTCTTTCGGAATCAAAGTAGTCATAGCAAAGTTTAATCTAAAAATGTCTAATCTATCATCAAACCAGGCGTCAAACAAATCCATTAAATCTTCAGCTATAAAATCACAATATTTTTGATAGAAGAAAAAAGAAAGTCCATCTGGTCCAGGTGCTCCATCAGCATAGGAACCAAACACAACTTCTTTTACTTCCTCTAGGGAAAATCTACCTCCTAACATATCATTCTCCTCCCCAATTACTTTTTCTTAAGGCATAAAAAAGTTCTCCATCAACCTTATATCAGGTCTATCTTCAACACGAAACAACTCTTTATAATAATTCTTAGCTATGTCTAACATTCCCTTTGTTTCAGTAACAGGTCTATCAGGGCCTTCCAAAATAGGGATCATCTTTTTTCTCCTCATTTGATTAGCTAAAGCATGAAAATAAGCAGTATTCCTATCCCCTTCACAAATATCCTTATCCCTAGAACGTTGCTTAGCTTTTATTTCCTCTATAAGCCAAAATTTACTAAGTTCGGAAAGAATTTCCTTAAACCTATTAGCTTCAGGAGCAAGGAGCTCCTCAGACTTAGCTTTGATGTCTAGAGCATCATATTCATCCATAAGGGATTTCTTCCTTTTCCTAATCTCAGCATATATATTAGCACTTCACCCTTTAGCAGAACTCCTAAAACACCTCACTTTTGTCTGCCAAATATCTAGAGGATTATTACTATCTACTTGAAGAGACCAAGATTTTGACACCACCTCCATAAAATCAGGTCTAGTACTCCACCATTTTTAAAATTTAAAACTACTTTTCTTTGGAGCAGTGGCCTCTCATGGGTCCAAATAATGGAGGTATGGTCACTGCCTAATCTAGGTAAAGCTTTTGCATTTTCCAGAGGGAATAAATCTTCAAAACTAGTAGTAAAAAAGATCCTATCAATCGTACTCATGATCATATTGCTTTGATTATTCCCCTAGGTAAAAGATCTATCAGCTAAACCTATTTCAACCAGGGCCCACGTATCTATCGAGGCATTAAACTTGTCAGCCTATTTAAAATCAATTACACCATTACTTTTATCACTTTGGTATCTAACTAAGTTAAAGTCCCCACCATTCATGGCAGGACCATCCCAATTTTAAAAAAGCTCATGAAGTTCTGAAATAAAAGCCTCTTTTCCCTCCTCGTAGCGAGAGCCATAAACTGTAGTCAACCTAATGTTTGAACCAGAGCTCTTTATTTTAACTATTGTACTAACAGAGAAAACCTTCACCTCCCAAGAGATGACTTCAAACACATCACTATTAACCCCTACCAAAATACCACCAGCAGTACCACATGCAGGTACAAAGTTCCACTCAAAATTCCTATTTCCTAATATATTTTGTAGGAAAGATTTAGTGAATTTCTCCTTCTTAGTTTCCTGGAAACCTATATAACCAACGTTTAAAGGAATTATAGTATCCTCTAAGCACTTTTTCCTACCAGGGGCTGTAATCCCTCTTATGTTCAAAAAAGAAACTAACAGTGTAACTTCTTACTGGGGTGATTGCCCCGAGACTTCCTAATGGCTTCTATCCATTTCTCACCCACATCCTCATAATCCTAATCTCTTTACATAGCCTTACTAGCAGAAATAACTCTAGGTTCTATCCCCTGGGCTAAAACACTATTTAAAGGAGATTCAAGAGCCAAGCTCTCCCTAGGAATCTCATCTACTATACACACACCATTATCAAGGTGAACACAACCATTGTCAACACTACTAATACTACCAAGTGCAACTGGAGGAACACCATCTACTTTTCCCCCAACTCCACACATACTAGTTATATTATGAGCAGTTTTACAGCTAGAGCTAATAACATAAATATGAATACCAACATTCCTAGCCATAGATTCAAGATCACCAACATCTATATACTGAAAATTATTAGATTGAATTATACCTTTCAACTTCTTATTAGGTTCATCTAGATTGCTCCTTCTCTTGTACTCCATAACCTTATCCATCACATTCATAGATCTATCCACTCTGGAACTCTGTCTTGTAGCTTGTACATGCCCCCATGCCTTGCCCTTCCTGGTTCTTCCTTGTCCATCTGTCTTCCCTTCTATCCCCATGTCAATCTTCTCAAAGCTAAGCATAATCTCCTTAGGCAGAGAAACTTCCTGCACTTCAATATCCATGTTTTCACCTTCCAAGGAAATTTTCTGCTGGCAAGAGATGTGGTCCTGATCCTCCATGAGGAACTTTTGTACCTCCTCCCTAACTGCCTCAACAACCTCATTTGAGCCACTATTCCATACAAATCTCCCATCATCACCCATGCAACCCTTCTTGAGCAGCAAATCATAGATCTCAGAGCCACTTACATATTCTTTCATATCATCTCCTCCATAAACTACTCTTCTCACCACATGACCAGAGCTAGAGGCATTGGGTTTCACACTATTGATACTAGCGAAAGCATTGCCAGTTGGAGCACTTCTATCAGTTTTCATCCCATCCTAGCGCCCATTTGCCCGAACTTTATTGCCCCTACCACCATTGTCATCAAAAGGGGGAGGAGGTAGAGGAGGAGGGCCCTCAGCCACCCCCATAAAAGGCTCTCCTTCCACTTCAAACAACAACTGATGGAACTTCCATTGGAGACGAAACAACCTACCAGCAGAGATCCTAGTGGGATCTTTGCACTTGATCCTCACCCTGACCACCTCAGCACAATCTTTAAAGATGCTCATCCAATCAACCTCCTGGAGAATACCACACACAGATACTACTTGAGCAATAGAATTCCATTCACACCATGTTGGCTGCAGACCATGCACCTTCATCCAGGTCTCTTTCATTACTGCCACAGGATCTGGATCATCATTCCAAGCTTCTACCTTGACCCACACCCCAATTTTTGTCAGACCAAATCTAGGATAACCAATCACTTGATCAACTGGAAGATGTGGAGGGACTTTGACCAGATAAGACCACTGAGTGATCTCCCTGATCTACCAAGGCCAATTTGTTCGATAAATTCTAGCAAACTCCTTAGCCAGCTTTGATTTAGTAATGTTCCCTTCCTCAATCAGCAATAAACCACAGATTTTTGTTGTGGCTACAGGGTTCACTACCACCTCGGGAATTTCAATATGAAACAAATCCCAAACCACTGGAGAACTTCCTATGTACTTACCAACCTGAGGTGGCCTTTTTATCACAGGACACTCCTCCACAGGGTGTTTAGTTGCTTTGGAAATGAAGTAGAAGGCTTTCTTGTCACATGATTGTTTGAATGACCAAGCTCTCCACATCCTAGGCAAATTGTATCTACATAGGACATCTGATTTGGGATTACCTGAGGAGGCTCCTCATTTCCAGTAACCTTCTTCTTCTGCACCTACTTATTCTGCACCCCTTTGCCTCTACCAGCAACATCACCATCTTAATTCTGGTTGTTCTGTGTGAAATCATGATGACTGCAAGAACACTTATCACTTTTGAAATAAGAGTATCGAACCACGAGGACCTACTAGTAGTGATTGTAATATCCCTTGCTACTTTCTACTAAAGATTACTTAATAATTGTTTCTAATCTCAAAATGATAAAAGAGGGTGTTGTAAATGGTTGCAGGAAAAGTAAATAAAGCAGTAAAAATGTTATATAAAAAGGGTTAGAACTTTATAAGACAAAGTGTTCTTAGGGATTATTCGATCCACCTATAGCACTAGGACTCATGTTAATCAAGATAAAATATGCTTTCAAGCATGTTGTGTGTGGGAGAGCTCCGTAATAAGATGCGCCTAGAAAGCCATCGGTCATCGCATGTCTAAATAACCACAACATCTAGCCTTATGTAGCCACATATTAACTAGTGCTATTAAGGGGTGTACCCCATGGTCATCGATATGAGCTTTATGAATCCCTCTTATCCCCCTTATTCATGTGTCAAAGCATCGATACGGTAATGTCACTTATCGACGTTCGCTTTACCATACTTCAAAGAGTAGTTCCCTCTCAAGACCAATAGGCAATATTACATGGTGCACAACATGTAATAACCAGATAGAAAACTAACACACATTAATACTTGAAACTATAGATCATCTTAGATTCATCTCATATATATTCATGCTAGGGTTTCTCCGTCTCCCCAAGAACTAATAAGACTACTCACACATTGTGATCTGGGGTGGCGTTTCTCGGTTTCGCGCAGTTGTGTGTGTCTGATCTCTGATCCATCTGCGGGAGGTGAAAGTATTTGACGAGGCGGTGCTCCTTGAGGGTGGTTGATACGTCTCCGACGTATCGATAATTTCTTATGTTCTATGCCATATTATTGATGATACCTACATGTTTTATGCACACTTTATGTCATATTCGTGCATTTTCTGGAACTAACCTATTAACAACATGCCGAAGAGCCGCTTGTCTGTTTTCTGCTGTTTTTGGTTTCGTAAATCCTAGTAACGAAATATTCTCGAATTGGACGAAATCAAGACCCGAGTTCCCTATTTTTCCCGGAGCCTTCCGGAACACCCGAGAGCCGCCGGAGGGAAGCCCTCGGGGCCCCACACCACACCCCGGCGCGGCCGGAGGGGGCCGCGCCGCCCTATGGTGTGGGCCCCCGAGCCCCTCCGAGGCTGCCCTTCCGCCTATTTAAAGCCTCCGTCGAGAAAACCCCGATAAGAAGAACCACGATACGGAAAACCTTCCGGAGCCGCCGCCATCGCGAAGCCAAGATCCGGGGGACAGGAGTCTCGTTCCGGCACCCGCCGGAGCAGGGAAGTGCCCCGAAGGCTTCTCCATCGACACCGCTGCCATCTCCACCGCCATCTTCATCACCGCTGCTCGCTCCCATGAGGAGGGAGTAGTTCTCCATCGAGGCTCGGGGCTGTCACCGGTAGCTATGTGGTTCATCTCTCTCCTATGTACTTCAATACAATAATCTCATGAGCTGCCTTACATGATTGAGATTCATATGATGATGTTTGTAATCTAGATGTCATTATGCTAGTCAAGTGAGTTTTACTTATGTGATCTCCGGAGACTCCTTGTCCCACGTGTGTAAAGGTGACAAGTGTGTGCACCGTGTGGGTCTCTTAGGCTATATTTCACGGAATACTTACTCACCGTTATGAATGGCGTAGTGAAGTGCTTATTTATATCTCTTTATGATTGCAATGTATTTTGTATCACAATTTATCTATGTGCTACTCTAGCAATGTTATTAAAGTAGTTTTATTCCTCCTGCACGGTGTAATGGTGACAGTGGGTGCATCCGTGTTAGTACTTTGTTTATGCTATGATTATGATCGCTTGTAGATTATGAAGTTAACTATTGCTATGATAGTATTGATGTGTATTATTCCTCCTACATAGCATGAAGGTGACAGTGTGCATGCTATGTTAGTACTTGGTTTAGTCGAATTGATCTTTCATGCACTCTAAGGTTATTTAAATATGAACATTGAATTGTGGAGCTTGTTAACTCCGGCATTGAGGGTTCGTGTAATCCTACGCAATGTGTTCATCATCCAACAAGAGTGTAGAGTATGCATTTATCTATTCCGTTATGTGATCAATATTGAGAGTGTCCACTAGTGAAAGTCTAATCCCTAGGCCTTGTTCCTAAATATCGCTATCGCTGCTTGTTTATTGTTTTATTGCGTTACTATTACTGCGTTACTATCGCTTGTTTATCGTCCTCGGGCAAAGCACTTTTCTCGGTGCTCGTTGCTACTACTCATATATATTCATACCACCTCGTATTTCACTATCTTTTCGTCGAACTAGTACACCTATTAGGTGTGTTGGGGACACAAGAGACTTCTTGCTTTGTGGTTGCAGTGGTTGCATGAGAGGGATATCTTTGACCTCTTCCTCCCCGAGTTCGATAAACCTTGGGTGATCCACTTAAGGGAAACTTGTCGCTGTTCTACAAACCTCTCGCTCTTGGAGGCCCAACACCTGTCTACAAGAATAGAAGCTCCCGTAGACATCAAGAACTTTTCCGGCGCCGTTCTGTCGGGGAGGAAAGGTAAAAGGCACTCATACTCCGGTCTCGGGTAAAGTACTTTTTCGTTACCGTTGTGTGTGTGCTCGAAGCTATTTCCTTTAGATCCTGCAATTGCATCTTTTTGTTTCTTGTTTACACTAGTTTGGCATAATGGACAACAATGAGCTTCTTATTCTATTTCCTTATTTAAGACATGGATGGTTTGATGCGAAAATTAAAAAACCTATGGAATCTTATTTGCATGCTGGTAGTAATATTAGTATGAACGCTTTGAACACCATTGTTGATAATAATATAGAAAGTTCTAAGCTTGGGGAAGCTGGTTTTCATGATCTTTTTAGTCCCCCAAGCATTGAGGAGAAAATTTACTTTGATGATGCTATGCCTCCTATATTTGATGATGAGAATAATAATGATAGCTACTTTGTTGAATTTGCTCCCACTATTACTAATAAAATTGATTATGCTTATGTGGAGAGTAATAATTTTATGCATGAGACTCATGATAAGAATGCTTTATGTGATAGTTATATTGTTGAGTTTGCTCATGTTGCTACTGAAAGTTATTATGAGAGAGGAAAATATGGTTGTAGAAATTTTCATGTTACTAAAATGCCTCTCTATGTGCTGAAATTTTTGAAGCTACACTTGTTTTATCTTCCTATGCTTGTCACTTTGCTCTTCATGAACTTGTTTATTTACAAGATTCCTATGCATAGGAAGCATGTTAGACTTAAATGTGTTTTGAATTTGCCTCTTGATGCTCTCTTTTGCTTCAAATACTATTTCTTGCGAGTGCATCATTAAAACTGCTTGAGCCCATCTTAATGGCTATAAAGAAAGAACTTCTTGGGAGATAACCCATGTGTTTTTACTACAGTATTTTTGTTTTATATTTGAGTCTTGGAAGTTGTTTACTACTTTAGCAACCTCTCCTTATCTTAGTTTTGTGTTTTGTTGTGCCAAGTAAAGTCTTTGATAGTAAAGTAAGTACTAGATTTGGATTACTGCGCAGTTCCAGATTTCTTTGCTGTCACGAATCTGGGTCTACCTCCGTGTAGGTAGCTCAGAAAATTAAGCCAATTTACGTGCATGATCCTCAGATATGTACGCAACTTTCATTCAATTTGGGCATTTTCATTTGAACAAGTCTGGTGGCCTAATAAAATCCATCTTTACGGACTGTTCTGTTTTGACAGATTCTGCCTTTTATTTCGCATTGCCTCTTTTGCTATGTTGGATGAATTTCTTTGATCCATTAATGTCCAGTAGCTTTATGCAATGTCCAGAAGTGTTAAGAATGATTGTTTCACCTCTGAACATGTTAATTTTTATTGTGCACTAACCCTCTAATGAGTTGTTTCGAGTTTGGTGTGGAGGAAGTTTTCAAGGATCAAGAGAGGAGTATGATACAATATGATCAAGGAGAGTGAAAGCTCTAAGCTTGGGGATGCCCCGGTGGTTCACCCCTGCATATTCTAAGAAGACTCAAGCGTCTAAGCTTGGGGATGCCCAAGGCATCCCCTTCTTCATCGACAACATTATCAGGTTCCTCCCCTGAAACTATATTTTTATTCCGTCACATCTTATGCACTTTGCTTGGAGCGTCGGTTTGTTTTTGTTTTTGTTTTTTTGAATAAATGGATCCTAGCATTCACTTTATGGGAGAGAGACACGCTCCGCTGTAGCATATGGACAAGTATGTCCTTAGGCTCTACTCATAGTATTCATGGCGAAGTTTCTTCTTCGTTAAATTGTTATATGGTTGGAATTGGAAAATACTACATGTAGTAATTCTAAAATGTTTTGGATAATTTGATACTTGGCAATTGTTGTGCTCATGTTTAAGCTCTTGCATCATATAGTTTGCACCCATTAATGAAGAAACACTTAGAACTTGCTAATTTGGTTTGCATATTTGGTTTCTCTAGAGTCTAGATAATATCTAGTATTGAGTTTTGAACAACAAGGAAGACGGTGTAGAATCTTATAATGTTTACAATATGTCTTTTATGTGAGTTTTGCTGTACCGTTCATCCTTGTGTTTGTTTCAAATAACCTTGCTAGCCTAAACCTTGTATCGAGAGGGAATACTTCTCATGCATCCAAAATCCTTGAGCCAACCACTATGCCAATTGTGTCCACCATACCTACCTACTACATGGTATTTATCCGCCATTCCAAAGTAAATTGCTTGAGTGCTACCTTTAAAATTCCATCATTCACCTTTGCAATATATAGCTCATGGGACAAATAGCTTAAAAACTATTGTGGTATTGAATATGTACTTATGCACTTTATCTCTTATTAAGTTGCTTGTTGTGCGATAACCATGCTTCGAGGACGCCATCAACTATTCTTTGTTGAATATCATGTGAGTTGCTATGCATGTCCGTCTTGTCCGAAGTAAGAGAGATCTACCACCTTAATGGTTGGAGCATGCATATTGTTAGAGAAGAACATTGGGCCGCTAACTAAAGCCATGATTCATGGTGGAAGTTTCGGTTTTGGACATATATCCTCAATCTCATATGAGAATAATAATTGTTGCCACATGCTTATGCATTAAAGAGGAGTCCATTATCCGTTGTCCATGTTGTCCCGGTATGGATGTCTAAGTTGAGAATAATCAAAAGCGAGAAATCCAAAATGCGAGCTTTCTCCTTAGACCTTTGTACGAGGCGGCATGGAGGTACCCCATTGTGACACTTGGTTAAAACATGTGCATTGCAAAGATCCGGTAGTCCAAGATAATTAGGACAAGGTGCGGGCACTATTAGTATACTATGCATGAGGCTTGCAACTTGTAAGATATAATTTACATAACTCATATGCTTTATTACTACCGTTGACAAAATTGTTTCATGTTTTCAAAATAAAAGCTCTAGCACAAATATAGCAATCGATGCTTTCCTCTTTGAAGGACCATTCTTTTACTTTTATGTTGAGTCAGTTCACCTATCTCTCTCCACCTCAAGAAGCAAACACTTGTGTGAACTCGTGCATTGATTCCTACATACTTGCATATTGTACTTGTTATATTACTCTATGTTGACAATTATCCATGAGATATACATGTTACAAGTTGAAAGCAACCGCTGAAACTTAATCTTCCTTTGTGTTGCTTCAATACCTTTACTTTGATTTATTGCTTTATGAGTTAACTCTTATGCAAGGCTTATTGATGCTTGTCTTGAAGTACTATTCATGAAAAGTCTTTGCTTTATGATTCACTTGTTTACTCATGTCATTACCATTGTTTTGATCGCTGCATTCATTACATATGTTTACAAATAGTATGATCAAGTTTATGATGGCATGTCACTTCAGAAATTATCTTTGTTATCGTTTTACCTGCTCGGGACGAGCAGAACTAACCTTGGGGATGCTTGATACGTCTCCGACGTATCGATAATTTCTTATGTTCTATGCCATATTATTGATGATACCTACATGTTTTATGCACACTTTATGTCATATTCGTGCATTTTCTGGAACTAACCTATTAACAAGATGCCGAAGAGCCGAGCTTGATGTTTTCTCGCTGTTTTTGGTTTCGTAAATCCTAGTAACGAAATATTCTCGGAATTGGACGAAATCAAGACCCGGGTCCCTATTTTTCCCGGAGCCTTCCGAACACCCGAGAGCCGCCGAGGGAAGCCACGGGGGCCCCACACCACACCCGGCGCGGCTAGAGGGGGCCGCGCCGCCCTATGGTGTGGGCCCCCGAGCCCCCTCCGAGGCTGCCCTTCCGCCTATTTAAAGCCTCCGTCGAGAAAACCCCGATAAGAAGAACCACGATACGGAAAACCTTCCGGAGCCGCCGCCATCGCGAAGCCAAGATCCGGGGGACATGAGTCTCGTTCCGGCACCCTGCTCGGGACGAGGGAAGTGCCCCCGGAAGGCTTCTCCATCGACACCGCTGCCATCTCCACCGCCATCTTCATCACCGCTCGCTGCTCCCATGAGGAGGAGTAGTTCTCCATCGAGGCTC